>NW_023276807.1:215911352-216098852 GCF_003668045.3 Cricetulus griseus | reverse complement strand
TCCCTACCTCCCCAGGGCTGGGATTGCAGAGATGTGCCATGATGTCCAGCTTTTTGTGTGGATTCTAGGTCCTTTTAAGTGAAAAACAAGCACTTTGCCAACTGAGCCATCCTCCAGCCCCCAAATATGTCTACTTTCAAGGACCTCCTAGGATCTCTGGGCTGGTGGAGTATGAAAGGCAGGCACTGCTTTTGATCATTTATAGTGTTCTGTACTTGCTGATTTTGCTTATCAATGCATGAATTGCTTATCAATGCAAGAATAGTGGCCACTATTCTTCTTTATTTTTTTTATTGTTCGTAAGAGTGTAGAGTTTGTGTGTGTGTGTGTGTGTGTGTGTGTGTGTGGTTTGCACATGCCAGAACCATATGCTTGGTCAGAGGACAGCTTGCAGGAGTCAATTCTTTTCACTATGGACTCCAAGACTCATACCTAGCTTGGCAGGCTTGTACACTAAGCACTTTTACCCACTGAGCTATCTAGCCAGCCCTCTACTGTAAAAACAAATTAGACATTTAGATTCTTTGATGCAGGAAGAAAGCATTGTCTGTTTTTAATCCTTTGAAATTGAAACATGGATAATAATGCCCTTGGGGCAAATGAGCAGAATTGACTTTTTTTTTTTCATTAAAGTTCAGACCCAAGTAGAAGAGTATTTTACAAGGCACCCATGGTGACTTTGTGGGGGCAAGAACTCAGGCCAGCATGGTTGGAAGTCTGCATCTCTCCCAGAATAGAACCGTGAAGAGGAGACTAAGCAACTGTTGGTATCGGGAGGGGCACTGGGTAGCTGTGTTATACGGTTGCCATGGATGAACACAGCAAACACAAATAATTCTCAGGGAACCAATGACCCCAGAAAAAGGAGATGACAAGCAAAGTCGCTAATGTTACCGGCTGCCGTCATCTGTTTGTACAAGAGCACTGCCAAAGTCACCTCCATGGGCTTGGGCTTTAGTCTCAGGGGAGTCTTCTAACTTGGGCAGACATTGAGAAGGTGCTGGCTGAGGGCTGCTGGCCTTGAGGCTGGGTTAACAATTCACTGAGGGTATTGCATAGCTCATGGGAGCTTCCAGGACAATTTTGGGTAGTTGGCTTTCAAACATGGACTCCTTATTAAACAAAGTGGAATGTGAGTGATGGGGTGATCAAGTCATAGGAGTACCCACACAGCCAAGCAGGCCCACACTTGCAGCCTTTCTCAGTGGAAGCAAAAGAGGAGGGCTATGCCTGCCTTTCGCTCAAATCCATCCACATTCCCCATAGGAAGGTGCAAGCTTTCCATCCAAGGACTGTTTGTTGTTGGGGTTGTCCGGAACCAATACAGTTAACTCTCTGGGCTCGGCAGCTTCTGATTCAATGACCTGTATGTAAGTTAAAACTGAAGGGATCAGAGTCTGCACAAGACACCCCAAGACCAGGTTCTCAGCACAAAGGGGAGTTATTTGCCCCAAAAGGACAAAAGACAGGGACTAAGAGACAAAGACAGAGACAGAGGTCAAGGGAGAAGGGGAAGGGAACAAGGGAGAGTGGGAAGTAATATTTGCCCTGGAGGGAACAAAGGACTGCCCCTGGATAGATGTGGCCCATGGGCAAATGGCAGGTTATAAAGGTAAAAGGGGAAATCCCTTGTTAGGATGAAGTATTTAATTTTGACTTGGCATGTTAATAAGGGTAGCCAAAGGGGGCTTGTGATTCCTGAGCTTCATTACTTTGGTAGCTGGACCATGGTGGTCAGCCTCAGGAAGAGGAAGTGGCCAACTGAAGAAACAGACCTTGGTGACTAATTTTAGGAATGGTTTATTAAGGAAGAGGGAAGAGGGAAGGACAAGGCCTGCCAGAGCCGTGTTTGCCATACTCAAGCCTAATAGAACCATTCAAAAACCAGTTTTTAAATATTAGCATCTATACTGAACATGGATAGTCTTTTCTCTTATGGGTTTTCTAGTTTTTTGGGTTTTTTGTTTTGTTTTTGTTTTATTTTGTAATTGATATGGAATAACAGCCAGTAACATAGCACTCACATTACATTAAGCAGTATGCTTCATGTGGTGGCTTTAAATTTGCAGGCAAGTGTACATATGACCTACCCAAACATTATATATCATTTTATTTGAGAACCTTGGGTGTTGGTGGATGTTAGTGTTCTCCAACAATTCCCCTGCGGATATCAAGGATGGTTCTATTTACTGCAAGGTTAACCTCATATGCTGTCCTTCAGTCATAGAGGATAAGGTTGATTTGTGGGTATGTTCCTTCCGGGTCCCTGTTCTGGGGATGGGTAGGACAACAACACACCTGCAAAGCCGAATTATCCTTACTCCTGGGGTTATTAGATGGGCTGGTTAGCTTTAATTGTGAACTCGACACAACCTAGAATCACAAGAAGGAAAGTCTCAAAGAGAGATTATCTAGATCACATGGTGTTGCTGGGTCCTAATGGCTCCCTCGGGGGATGGGGTGAGAAGGTGCAGCCTGAACAGTACAGACACTGGGAGTCAGGTGCAAGGGAAGCAGCACACTTGTTTATTTAGCAAGGGGGAGAACCTTAAATACCCTCCCAGCACCCAGGCATTCTGATCCCTTGACATTTCGTGATCGCCCCTCATTGGCTAGGCACAATCAGGACCTCTGACAGCATCAGACAGACTCCAGGTTGGCTCATCTCTTGGCCTTATAGGTTTCATCTTCCTATAACAAGTGTCTGTGGCCGGGCGTTGGTGGCACACACCTTTAATCCCAGCACTTGGGAAGCAGAGGCAGATGGATCTCTGTGAGTTCGAGACCAGCCTGGTCTACAAGAGCTAGTTCCAGGACAGCCTCCAAAGCCACAGAGAAACCCTGTCTCTGGAAAAACAACAACCACAACAACAACAACAAAAACAAAAACAAGTGTCTGTGATCTATCTGGATTATATTCATCGAGGTAGTAAGGCTTGCCTGTAGTGAATGGTATCATTCCCCAAGATTGAGTCCTGGATTCTACAAGAGTAGAGAAAATGAGCTGAGCACTCACAAGTTTACATGCAGCTATCTCTCTCTGTTCTTGGCGATAGATGTAACTAGCTGCTTCTAGTTCTTGCTTCGATACCCCTACAACAATAAACTGTAATCTTTTCTTCCCTTCTCAGAGTTGCTTTTTGTTAAGGTACTTTGTCACAGTTACAGAAATAATATTCATACACTAGACAAAGTCAGGGGTATAAGAAGAAGAAATGTTTCCATCCAGGACAGAGTGGAAGGAACCAGTTTCATTTGCTTATGATGGTAAAATGATTCAAAAGAGAGAAGGAAAAAAATGTCCAGGACCTTTTCAGTTAGACAATAATTAGAAAGATTTTTATTTTTACTTCCATGGGAGAGAGAACCATTTAGATAGACATACGGCAAAAAGATGGATATTAAATGAGATGCAATATAGAATCATGTTCTAAAGTCTTTCTATTGCTTTCAGTACTTGATGAGTGGTTGTCATAGCTTGCTTTCTATTGCTTGATAAAACACCATGACCAAAACAAATGGGTGAATAATGGGTTTATTTCAGCTTAAAACACTGCAGAGACCATAGAGGAGTACTTCTTACTGGCTTGCTCCTCATGGGTTGCTCAGCCTGCTTTCTTATACAACCCAGGACCACAACCCAGAGGTGGCACCTCTCACAGTGGTCTGAGCCATCCCACATCACTCATTAATAAAAAAAAAATTCCTTCGCAGACTTGACTGCAAGCCAGTCTGGTAGAAGCAATTCCTCAGTGGAGGGTCCCTCTTCACAGATGACCCTAGCCTGTGTCAGGTTGTACTTGATCCCAAGATTGGTGTTAGATATATATCAGTAAGTACCACCTACAATATCAGCATCTAAAGTAATTCTACAAGAAGAACTATTTTATCAATAGAGTTAAAACTAAACATTTCTCACTGGGCCAAAATGGACAGATTTTATTATAACAGATGGGAATGGAGAGGAGACTTCTTACATCTGAGAGAATAAGAAGTCCCTGAAAGACAGTGCATAGAGGCAGCCATTGTTACCTCTCCTTTTGCTTTCCTGAGGGCTGCCAATCATTTAAACATTCACACTCATGCTTAGTGGTTGAGCATGTGTGTTCACTGGCTTGAGGACAGCCAGTGAACTTGATGGTGGCTTGATGTGGGATAACGCTCTTGTTCACTGTAAAGATTTGTCACTCATATCGGTTTAATAAAATGCTGATTGGCCAGTAGCCAGGCAGGAAGTATAGGTGGGGTGACCAGACTAGGTGAATTCTGGGAAGAGGAAAGGCAGAGACACAATCGCCCAGCCAGACACAGAGGAAGCCAGATGAGAATGCCTTACTGAGAAAAGGTACCAAGCCATGTGGCTAAACATAGATAAGAATTATGGGTTAAGTGTAAGAGTTTGTTAGTAATAAGCCTGAGCAATAGGCCAAACAGTTTATAATTAATATAAATCTCTGTGTGTTTATTTGGGACTGAACGACTGCAGGACTGTGTGGGATAGAAACTTCCATCTACAATGGCTGACATACTGTTACAGGGATCTCTCTTTTCTTATCTTCTTGAAGGAAAGAATTCATTTGAAAAATACAGTTTAAGAAGATGTTTAACAAAGCAGAGTAAAGCAAATACTTCAAAGAGAGCAGAGCATCATGCTTCCAAGCAGGTGAGCCACTCAGTCAGTTCTGCATTGTGAATTTAAAGAAATTGTTATGATTATTCATGAGATTCAAACGTATTCATAGGTTAAGGTAGCCCCTCCCAAAGCATGGTGAACTGATCTCCCTTTTAGAGTATTTCTTCCATGATCCTGTATATATGAGTGGTTCTCAACCTTCCTAATTCTGTGACCCTTTAATACAGTTCTTCATGTTATGGTGACCCCTCCCAACCAATAAAATTATCATTGCTACTTTATAATTGCAATTTTGCTACTGTGATGAATTGAATTGTAAATATCTGTGTTTTCTGATGGTCTTAGGTGACCCTGTGAAAGGGTTACTCTCTATCCCTCCCCCCTCAAAGGGGTCACAACCCACAGATTGATAATTGCTACTTTAGACAACCTATGAGGGAGGGGTGTCAGAACTGCAATGTAAATGATGTTACAATTAAGCCACTTTTGAGGGCTGGCCGGGATGATCTAGGGTCTTTGTTGTGCTGGTATGGCAAGTGGGAAAGTGCCTTAGTGGCTGAATTTTCAGTGTAGCAGGAACCTACCTGCAGGTTCAAGGATGTCCCACCACAAGGGGCATCTGACCTTCAGGAGACAGAGCCACCAAGATGTAGCAGTTTTCTGGGTTGGCTCATGTCTAATTTCTTGCCTACCCAGTGTCATTGCTGTTTACTAGCCACAGGGTTTCATGTGAGGGTCTTTACATTTCTGGGCTTTCATTTTTTCCATCTTTGTACCTTACATCACTGTGCTGAGCTCAGATGACAGTACATATGTAAGACTGAGGTACAGGAGTTGGACGAGTAGCTCAGCAGTAGATGCTTGTCCAAGGTTCCACAATAGCATGATAAAGACGTTAACCAAAAGGCACAGCAACCACAACACTGTCCAAGGTGGGTTCCATTGCTACCATTCTCGCTTTGCAATTGAGGTCCCAGAGAAATAGAGTAGCTCCTCGCATCAAAGCCTGCGTGGGACAGGGCAGGCAGGATAGCTTGTGTCATAACAAACAAACCCATTATGGAAAAGTCCCAGTTATGAGAGATCAGTGGCTTCTAAGAAATTCTTTCTTTTATTATAACTCTATTTGTCCCATGCTATTGAAGCCCTTTCCTCCATTTTATTTCAAGAATGGGGCCTGCAGCTTGGGGATAGCTCAGTGTGAGAGCACTTTTCCAGCATGCATAAAGGCCTGGGTTCTAGCCCCATAATAATAACAAAATAACAATGGGTCTGGCAAGCCTGTGCTCATAGTCTTAAATTCACTATACTTTGAACCAACCAACCTCATTTGTAGGACTTTGTAGCCCAGGTTTTTGGTAAAGCTATATTCCTGGGGGTTATGAAATGCAGATGGTATGTGTGTATTTATACATGACTTTTCCAATTGTTGAGAAGTTATGGATATATATATATATATATATATATATATATATATATGTATGTATGTATCTTTGCTAGTGTCTTGGAGATTCTAACTGCTTACACAATGAGTTTGTTTTCATCGATGAAACTTGATGTTGGTTCTTAGATTTCAGAACCATCCTTGTAAACTTGACCTGTTTATATCTCCTGTAACAAAAGAGAAAAGATGTATGTGGTGTTTTAAACTGAGAGCCTGCTTTACAGGGCAACCCTTGGTAGCAAGTGTTGCGGACACTGAAGGATAGCACTGTGGAGTAGACAGAGGTCTGGGCAGTCCAGTGCAGTACACAGGGCAGAGGGTCCATGGAGCTGCACATAGAGGGGATTCTAAGAACTAAGTCCTAGATTTGTCCCACTTTAGCAGTAACTAAGCTTTAGGACTTTAGACAGGCTCTTCCTGTGATGTGGGATAAAGATAGAAGCAACCTCCTAAGTTTGTGCAAGGGTTAAGTGAGATAATGTCCCACAGGGTAAGAAAAGTGCCCAGAACACCAATTACCTATTACTGTAGTCACCGATGCACTTGGTCAAAATGCCTCAGCAGGTCTGGAGAGATGTCCCAGTAGTTAGCAACACTTACTGCCCTTCCAGAGGACCCAAGTTCAGTTCCCAGCACCCAGGTTAGGCAGCTTGCAACCATCTAAAACTCTAGCTCCATGGGATCTGATGCCTCTGGTGTCTGTGGATACCTGCACTTACACACACACACACACACACACACACACACACACACGCACGCAGATACATACACTTACACAAAATAATAATGTGGTGGTTTGAATGTAATTGGCCCCGTAATCTCATAGGGAGTGGCACTATTAGGAGGTGTGGCTTTATTGAAGTGGGTGCGGACCTGTTGAGGGATGTGTCACTGTGGGAGCAGGCTTTGAGGTTTTCTACGATCAGGATACCATCCAGTGAGCCAGTCAACTTCCTGTTGCCTGTAAGGCTCTCAGCTACTCCAGCACCACATCTGCCTGCATGCCACCACGCTCCTCACTGTGATGATAATGGACTGAACCTCTGAAACGATAAGCTGTCATTTCAATTAAATGTTTTCCTTTATAAGAGTTGTCATGGTCGTGCTGTCTTTTCACAGCAATAGAAACCCTAACCAATAACAATAATAATAACAATAATAAACATTTCTCAGCAGCAAGACTCTTTATTCACTGTGCCAGTTAAATGGCATCTAGGAGGCTGCAGCCCTGCAGAGCCCACACCACACCCATGCGTTCTTCCTAGAACTGGCAAGAACTGAATCATATTCAGTTGTTTAGCTCCATTTCCTTTGAGATGTAAAACACAACACCTAAGATTTCTAAAACAGAAGGTGTGTGTGTGTGTGTGTGTGTGTGTGTGTGTGTGTGTGTGTGTGTGTACGTCTCCCTGCTGAAAGCTGAGTCTAGCAAGCAGAGGCTTTTCTGGTCAGAGCTCAGGCCTTGGAATGCAGGCATTCAGCATCTACTGCTGTCCATGACTGTTCCCTCTCAGATCTCCCCGAACCATGCCTGCCACACTCTTTAGCTTCTTTTAACTTCCCACAAGGAATTCTTCACATAACAAATTTCTTGGTTTTGTTCACTGTAGTCCCAAACGAATTCATATGTGGAGATCTCAGAGAAGCTGTTCAGGAGGACCAAGTTCCAGGGAGACATCCCCATCAATGAATTGCACTGGACCAGTCATCCATCACTTCCTAATAGGGGAAGTAGCTTCTCTAGTATCACTTACTCAGGTTGGATGCATACTTTCACTCCTTGTGGCTGGTTTGAACGCTGTTTGCCATCCAAAGGATAAGAAGATTTATTCCAAACATGACATCAGTGGTAGGTGACAAATCTTTCAGGCCTGAAGCCCAAAGGGAAATACCATCCCTGGATGTAATTGGTAGAGTTCTCCTTGGACCAGCTCAGTCTCCAAGAGTGGTTTGCTGTAAAAGCATAAACCTAGTTGGGTGTGGTGCCACATACCTGTAATCCCTGCCTGTGAGAGGCTAAGACAGGAAGAACCCAAGTTTCATGCCAGCGTGAGCCACATGGGACATTTAAGATCAGCCTGGGTTATATAGCATGGCCCTGTCTAAAAACCTGATGGCCCCTCCACAGCCTCTATAGTCTGGTCTCTTGCTTCCTGTCTTATCACATGGCACCTCTCTTTCACGCATGCTTCCTTCATGTAATATCACCTCCCATGCCATGATATTTCCAGAGGAATGTCACCAGTTGATGGTAGTGACTTGATTTGGAGCTTCAGAACTGTGAGATAAATCAACTTTTTCTTTTTATACAGTACCTAACTTTGGGTATTTTGCTATAGCAACACAAAATGACCTGAAACATTGATCATTGGTTACCAGATTATGCTTCTTATCACTCATGACAGACTCTCTTAAAATTGGATTGACACACAAGGCAGACACTGAACCCCTTCTGGCGTTCTTCAACACAGAGAAGATTATAGGAGCTTGTGATCAACTACAGGGCATTGTACAAGGCATAAATGATTACTTTGTTCTAGGTGGCTTAGTGATACAAACTGTATTAATAAAGTGTCAACAATAGAGGCTAGAGTATTGTGTCAAAGATAAGAATGAGCCAGATTCAGTGGTGCATGACTATACTCCTAGCATTTGGGAGACAAGTCAAGAAGACCAGAGAGCAAGACTATCCTTGGCTACATTGCAAAACAAAAGCCTGTCCGGGTAATGCATCTCAGAAAGCAAGCATGTGCTTTGAGACATGTTAAGGTTTGTTCAGTTCTTATTGTATTAGCCATGAGAGCCCATCAATGTGTGTGCATATGTGCATCTAAGACAGTGGTCGTGATGCTGAACATCTTATGAAACAAAAATTAGGGACATGAATAGTGATCAATGACAACAGTGGTCCTCTCTCATTCAGGGATGCACCCTCCTCGGCATGTCATTTTCTTCTGAGGCCAGGACTAAGCAACCGCTGAACTCAAAGATTAAAAAGTTTAGCATAGCTATCCCACAAATTCTCTAGCCTAGAATCACCTAAGCTCCCATGAAAATGTGTTATTACCTGTAAGTCCTAAAGACAGGTGAAGGAGATGGGTCTATTCCATCTACCTCCACACCTCTCCATGCTCATAGGAATTTTTAGAAAGGTACTCAAAGGTATTTGAAATTTTTATTCCAACCAAATCTTTTTTTTTTTTAAGAAAGGAAAATATCTGGCATCAGGGCTCATACCTGTACATGAGAGAGGATTGATGTGGTTTGAACACAGCTTGGGCTGCACAGTAAGAGCCTATTTTAAATGAAAGAAAAGAGAAGGAAGGAAGGAAGGAAGGAAGGAAGGAAGGAAGGAAGGAAGGGAAGAAAAGAAAGATAGAGGGAGGGTGGAAGGGAGGGAGGGAAACGTACAGTGGGATGATATTTGTACATTGTGTGAAAATGTGTTGCTGTCATTGGTGTAGTAAAAAGCTGAACGGTCAATAGCTAGGCAGGAGGTATTAGGCAGGACTTCCCAGGCAGAGAGAGAGGAAATAGGAGATGAATCTAGATGTGCAAGAGATGCTAGGAAACACAGAAGAGATGGCATGGGCAGTATGTGACAGACCATGGATTAATAGAAATGGGCTAATTTCAGTTATGAGCTAGTGTGATACGCCTAAGCTAAAGCCAAGGTTAATTATTAAGTCTTCATGTCACTATATGGGAGCTGGTGGTTCAGATAAAGACAAATAGTGCCCTATGTGGGGCACATACACAGAGCACTGCTCACACTGTACAGAGGTGCACCTTTCTTTTTTTTTTGGCGGGGGGGGGGAGGTTGAGACAGGATTTCTGTATTGTTTTGGAGCCTGTCCTGGAACTTGCTCTGTAGACCAAGCTGGCCTCGAACTCACAGAGATCTGCCTGCCTCTGCCTCCCAAGTGCTGGGATTAAAGGCATGTACCACCAACGCCCGGCAGAGGTGCACCTTTCTTATGGGGCCAAACGCCTGCGGCTGGGACTCAATGAATTCCCAGAGCTGGGGCGGTAAACTCAGCTTCTGTCCAGTACTGCTAACATGAGACTAGGCCCTCAGGGAACTGATGGGGCAGAGCCAGCTGCAAGAGCTGTGCAGCAGCCACCTAGCAGTCTAAGATTTGTCTAGCAGTCAGAGAATGCTACAGATGCACAGAAAGTCAGGTCCAGAACTACAAAACCTCTGAAAAGGTAGAGTATTCTTAAAAATGTTCCTAAATGCTAAAGAAAGAAAAGAAAATGGGTATAAACAGTCATAGAAAAAAATAATTAAGTAAAATCTTTAGAAAGAGACTAAAGTAATATAAAAAAAAAAGGATGGAAAATGTAACACAGGGTGTTTGGGCTTTATATGGTGCTTTGTTAATTTTGAATTTTTTAAATCCTAATGAACAAAGAATGACAGCTTCTGAGAGACGTTGGATTGTGGAAGGAACTGCTGCATTAAACCAGCCTATATATGTTAGGATGTCTTGGCTTAAAAATGGAAGCCAGACAATGTCTTGTGTTGGGGAAGAGGGTAAGCCCTTGCTTCCACAGGAAAATGTATGGTTCTCTTCAAATTTAATAAGATCAGATTTGATGGGGAGAGACCTCCTGAGGATCTTGGCTGCAGATATGAGGGGGGAAGCCAAGAAAGATTACAGAACAGGTGATATATATGCTGATCCCTCAACATGAGAACAGCTCTGAAACTGGACAAGACTTGATAAATCTTGTTGGCTACAGAGTCCTCATGACTTATTATTACCTGCCATCCTTCCATATGGCATGGATAGAGATTTATATTACAATTTGGTTATGTAGTTCAAATGGACTTTTAAAGCTGACAGATGCATTTTTACCTGTTCCAACATAGAACAACAACAAAAAAATCATCTTTAGTTGACTTGTACATACCTCACATTCCATACTTGTGTTAATGCAGATATATATGTTTCCTTTAAAATTTAGGTCTTTTCAACAAAAAAGGACCAGACACCCTCCAAAAAAGGAGAGAGTCAAGAGGAGCTAGGATGTTGACTGTGCACAGGTACAGAGCACAAGCCCTGTACATCAGTGGGACCACAGACACTGCTCCAGAAAGAGAAAATGGATAGGCGGTCCAAGGAAAGACAAAGACAGTCTGTGAAAGCTGGAGCTGAGTTAACAAGATGACCCCCAAACAAGGAAAAACAGAAGTTTGTACAGAAATGAAACAGTAATCTAAATTTACTCAAGGCCCAGACAAGAATAGTGCGTCCCGTAGTTGTGAGGAGCTGAGTGTTGTACTAGTTGTCTTATAGTGTATTTTGGGAGATGAGAGAACTGGGAAGAGCCAGGGTGGCTGCACAGATGGAAAAGGGAAGCAGGAGAATAGTCAGCTTGCTAATGGAAGGTAGCCAGCCACTGAAAATAGATGCCTTCGCAGGGCATCTAGAGAAATAGTGTCTAAGACCAAACAGCTCAGGCACAGACAGATGCCTGGCTGGAGAAACTAAGGGCATCCACAGTAGATCTGACAAAAACTCTAGTGAGGACAAATATAGGCAAAAAGAAAAAAAAGTCAACAGTGTATTTCTGCCTAGCATCCTAAAACCAGGGAAATCTGGAGCTTATATTGGTAAAATTATTCTCCAAACTGATTCAGAGTAAATCATTAGAACTAGAAGTTACTAGAATTTTCTAGAATTACCAACTTTTGGAACTTGTGAAAATTATGAAACATATTAGAAGAGGAAATTAGGGCTCCTATTATGAAACACAGCTGACTGAAGACTCTCATGGTTTCATGAAAATAAAAACCATGAGTTTGGCTTAGGCCATGCATGCTGTGTCCCCTGGGGAGTTACCACAGACAGCAATCCAGGCAGCAGGCTGTTTCTGCCAACAGTTCAGCATGGTCTCATGCCTGCATAACAAGAGGTGGTGTGGGGACTTGGGCCATATCAGCTACATCTCCAATTCCTTTATAATTGTTGTTTTATTACTATTGCGGGTCTCCGTGTGCCACAGCACATGTGTGGAAGTCAGAGGACAACCCTGGGAAGGGGGTTCTCTCATTCCACCACGGGACCCTGGGATCAAACTCGGGTTGGCAGGCTTGTGAGGCAAGTGCCTCTACCTGTGGAGCCATTTTGGCTGCCCACTTCTTCAGTTTCTGATTGGTGATTGGATATCAACGACCTGGGTACGCAGATGCTCCCAGCTCAGTTTTCAAGAAAGTTCAGAGAGGGAACAGACATCAGGGACTCACTATAGCAGAGGAGGCTCAAGAGGGGAAAATGCAGGAAGCACAGGCACAGGGTGGCTGAGAAGAAATACCACCGGACCAGCCGACTAAGCAGCAGCGTGGATCCAATGTGAAAGACCAGTCATTCGGGACCCAGCATAAAATGTGGAAGCAGGAAACAGCCCAAAGGGAACTCGGGCCCAGTGACTGACAGCGCATCCTGTTACCATCTGTTTGGGTTTACTGCTTTGCGCTCTGCCAGCGAAGTTGGAAAATGCATAAAACAATCCCATCCCATCTCTGGCAAGGAGGGTAATCAGAAGGAGAATATAATGAAGCCGGTCATGGAAATGGCGGGGGCGTATCCTGTAGAAATCAAAGCCAGCAGGCATGAGCCAAGACTGCCTCTTTACAAAATACTGCTGGGATTCTCAGTGCAGCATCCTGAAAAGGTCCTGGGAAGAGAATTCTGGACCACTTCCTAATCCTAAAAACTCTGTGGCAGATTCTCCGAGAGAGTATGTTGTTAGAAGTGCTCAGCTGGGTTCTTGGTTTGATTTCTATGGGCGTCAGGTACTGAGTCGACTGCAAGTCTGAAATTAGACAATGAATGCAAACCTTCGGGCCTTAGGGAAATAAATCTCCACCAAATCACCCCTTCATCTTTTGTGTTTCCTAACTCTTGGACTCCTAACTAGCACTGTGCGTTTCCATACCTTGCCACAAGGAAGCAGGGAGGAGAAGCCTGGTCCCTTGCCAACAAGTCTCAAAGGACACAAAATGTCACTCAAAGGATCCATTTTACAAGGGTTTTTTTCAGGGACTATATACAGTTGAGGGTCACACTGGACTTGGATAATACCAAAGGTGCCTAGTTATCCAGAGATGAGAAAGGTCTGCAAGTAACTGTGGCCTCTCATCCTGATGGAGCAAGGAGAAGAAAACTTGGCCAGAACACGGTAGCTACAACTTAGAAGTTACTGCCTGAACTGTGGTGCTGACACCAGGCTGAGCGCTGGGATGTGTGTGTGTGGGGTATCTCAACTTCTCACTCCACTTGCACTCTCTTGCCCAGCTTTGGCAATCTACTAAGAAGCAGAAACGGAAGTGTGGAGGGTCAATTTCCCAGGTTCCAGATAGAAAAGTAAGGCTTCACCTGTGAGGTTGAGCAGAGGAAAATGGAAAATAACTCGTGTACCTTGTATTTAGAGCAAAGCTGTTGACTTAGGCTGCATCTGAAATAGAAACTGAAAAGGTACATAGATGCATGTATATATATGTATATGTGTGTATATAAGAGAGATGTTGGATGGTGATGGCACACGCCTTTGCTCTCAGCACTTGGGAGGCAGAGGCAGGTGGATCTGTGAATTCAAGGCCAGCCTGGTCTACAGAGTGAGTTCCGAGAAAGCCTGGGTAACAGAGAAATCCTGTCTCGAAAAAACTCAAAATAGTAATAATAGATGTCATTAGGCAACACACACACACACACACACACACACACACACACACACACCAAAACAACAACAACAAAAAATCCACTAAAAACATTTGTGTCATTAAATATCTCAGTTTACACATAGTCAAAACACAAGTCATTTTAGGTTACAAAACTATGGAGTCATAGTATACTATGGACTCCCCACACCCTTCAAGATTCTTATATCAGTATAGATTGAGGTGCCTTTGTAATTTGCCTCCAAATGAAAATAAAAAGTCTGCCATGTCTAGGCCATCTTGGTCTACACAGAGTTCCAGGCCAAACAGAACTGTGTGTGTATAGTTAATATTGTATTGAAGATCTTCTGTAAGGGCAATTTAAATCATTTTAAAATTCTAAACACTGGGAAGACAGTGACCACCTGCTGAGAAGGGATAGAAAACAGCAACTCCCTCTCCAGCAAAGTAAAGCCCTCTGCAATGAAAGGAGTCAGTCCTTAGTAGAAACAACTGCTTCTAGGGCTGAAGCAGGAACATGCTCCTGGGGCATCCTGAAGCTTTATAACAACTTTGTATCACAATGTCTTAGAGGATAGCCTGGGCTACATAGAGGAAACCTTTCTAAAAACAACAACAATAATAAAACATAACAAAAAGTTTAAAGCCTTTACCAGTGATCAGGTAGATTTCTTCCTGATACTTGTTGATGTTCTTATATGACTGTGAAGTGTCTGTTCCTGGCTGGTGGACTAGCCATAAGATCTCCAAGTGAAATAAATGAGCATTTGAGCATTGTCTTTACCAAGGGGACGAATCCCTGATTTCAATAACTTGCTTGAAGATTGTAAGGAAAATTATATTTCTTTGAATTTGGAAGAAAGTTGCCTTACATTTAAACAATTACAGACGACGGCCTTATTTCTTTTTAATAAAGTTGTTACAACCACAGTGACATAGCATTAATGTACCAAGTGCTGCAATGACTCCTGAAACTTTTTTTCTTTTAAATTATAAACATGAAAACTCAAATGTTTATGATCAAGCCTTAGATTCTGATATCAAAAGTCTCAAAACACAAACGGGGCCTTTGTCATGGAATATTGTAGCAAATAGGTCAGAGCAGAGCTGGAGGCAAACACCTCAGGTGCCTATGAATGTCATCCGGGCTTGCAGAATGCATCAGATGCCACGTGTGCTCCTGCAGGCAGAACTCCTCCAGGTATGCTCCACCAGGGGCAGCTGCACAACCCCCACGGGATGCTTCCTGGGAAAGGACCACATGGTGCTGTAGCAGATGCCTAAAGCCTAGGACTCCATTAGTGGAATAAAGCAAACGCTGGCTTGTCCTGGTCTCCAGCTTTGCAGTTGGCGGTAGAATGGAACAAGAATGCATTTCTGGAAGTCAACCAGACCCAAACCCGGGGAAGAAAGGAATGCCATTTTAAAAAAATATCAGAAATAAAAGAGAAGCCAAGTATTCATTAGATAAGAAGTACATTTCAGAGGAAAAAGCATGCCAGGTGGAAACCATATTCCACCTAAACCAGACTAAATGACCAAATGTAACCCTGGGACAGAGAGTTGCTAACAGGCCACCCAAATTCCCTGTCTCATTTCCTATGTGAACATGTCAGTCAGTTGGCTGTGTACTTACTTTTTCTTGATCAAAGCTACTCAGAATGTCTATATTTTGAAAAACATAGAATTATTTTATCTGGCTTTCCTCAAATTTCTCATTCAATTAAAAAAAATCTAAGATTTTATGTGATCAGGAAGTTTCCAATTGGCCAGAAATATAGCATTTTAATTTTCAAAGAAAAATAAATTCCATGCATTTCCTTACCTCATATGTCAGAAAACAACTGAGATCTTCAGCCACATTGTACCTTTCAGATTTGTTGTAAGGGATTCAAACTTCTGTCCACTTCTCATATCAGGATCTTTATTTCAAAGGCACTAAATGTGCAGGACTTCCTTCAAGGTAGAATCGCCATGGACCCAAAGCCACATTCGTGAAGGAAGCTATATCTATTGTGGCTAGCTCACATCACATTAGCTGTTCTCAGTATCCATTGGCACATCTGTTTCATGGGTAAATCTGAAAAACAAAAGGGTTAAAATACATGCTAGACATACATGGTATGCACAGAATGTGTTCCTTGTTCTCTGAGGAGCTTCCAGAACACAGCCTGACATTGGAGCCACTTAGGCAACTCAAGCATGATGCTATCCTCCCAGGTCCCACTTTAAAATGACAAGCAGAGGTTTGTTGTTATCCCTAGTGGAGGTAATATTCCACATTCAAAGTATATGCAGAGCAGGGCCTACCCGTCACAGCTCCTGCTGAGAGAACAGTTAAGGTGATCTTGACAAAAGACAAGACACTGTTTTCTCTCCTTGGTCCTCTTGTTAAGGCACTCTGCCTGTATTCAAGGAGATAAGAATGACATGAACACAGCGGAATTTGAGTCTGGGGGAAGGAGAAAGAGGGGGAGGAGGAGGAGAAGGGGGAATAATAATAATAATAAGAAGAAGAAGAAGAAGAAGAAGAAGAAGAAGAAGAAGAAGAAGAAGAAGAAGAAGAAGAAGAAGAAGAAGAAGAAGAAGAAGAAGAAGAAGAAGAAGAAGAAGAAGAAGAAGAAGAAGAAGAAGAAGAAGAAGGAAGGAGGAGGAGACAGGAATTAGGTTTAAAAGAATGAGGATGCAAGTCTTCCTTTGAGTGGTTCTGTTTGGTTCTCTGCCTGGGCTCTTCTCTCACTTGCTCAGCAGCAGGAGTCCTTTCCATGGTTTCTGATGGAAGTGATCCTCTAAGTAGGCTGCCTTTGTGCCCAGAAGACCAGGACACATATCTCCTCAACCTACCCCTCCATGTGTATGTCTCAAGTGTCTTCCCAAGACAGGTCCATGCTACAGAGATCCTTCAGTAACAGTTGGGTTAATTTCCAGTGGAGGGCAGTAAAGTAGAAATAGCTCATGAAAGAGATAATAAATAATGGTGGTGAGTAGAAGCCCAGATACAAAACCTAGAGACGTTCATAAAGATGAGGAAGAATAATTCTCTAAATAGAGAATAAAACGGCCACTTTTCTCTTTTAAAAATATTCTTATCTATTTTTAACAATCTCATGCATATATACAATGTATCTTGATTATATCCACTCCCAACTCCCTATTCCCACTCCCTCTTGACCTTTTCCCCCCAATAAAACTCCTCCCACCTTCTCTATCTATCTGTATTGACCTCTTCCCCTATTAGAGCCACCTATTTTTCTTTTTCCCATTTTTCCTTGATAATATGTCAATTTTTAAAAGGTATTTGGGCTCCATTATATTTACTCCTGAATCATTTCTTCATATAATATATAGATATAGATATTCTATTCTACTGTGTCCAGCCAGAACTCCCTGCATGAGATGAGCATGGATGATGTAGAGGTGCTCACACCCCTGAGGAGAAATGACTGCCTCTCCTCCATCAGCTGCCAATTGCCAAATATTCCTCAGCTAGAGGTGGAGCCTCATGACTCCTTCCCCACCCATGCTGGAATTATTGACTAGCAGGTAACTAGAACTGCTGTGAATTTCATGAGTATAACAGGTCTTATTTAGGCAGCCATATCGTTGAGGTTTTATGGGTAAAACCTCATTTATTAGGTTCCCTGTCATTTATCGGAGACATAACTTTTGACAGTAGACTGCCTGGTTTTCTTGCTCTTACAGTCTTTCCAACCCCTCTCCCATGATGTTTGCTGAGCCTTAGGTGGGTTGTTACATTGTAGGTGTTATCAACTGGGGCTGGGCATCCCATGGCCAGTTGTTATCATTAGCTTGACCAATTGTGGCTTCTGTGATAGTCTTCATCTGCTACAAAGGCAAGCTTCTTTGGTGAGGTATGAGAGCTACAACCACCTGTGGGCATAAAGGATAAATATTTAGAATGTAGTTCACGATTATGCTGTTTAATAAAGTGACCATAGTAGGTTCTCCTCTGAGATCCATTGACCTCACCAGTTATGGCTAGTTAGCTAGGTGTCCAGTGCCAGCTGTGATCTCCCTCCTGTTAAATGACCTTAAGTTCCATTAGACATCTGTTGGTTACCACCAATATATGAGTACCACTATTACACCTTTATAGATATCTTGCCATGCTGGTGTCACAGCTGGATAGGACTGTAGATTGCTTTCCTCTCTTGGAAGCTTGAATAGCATCTTCTTGTGTTACAGGCACAAGTCCTCAGGGAGGAGGCTTTCAGGTCAGATCCAGCTTGGATCCTCTGAATCCTGTGTCTCAAGTGCATGATACTTTCAGCAATAATACTTATCTTCAACCTCTAGGAGGCAACAGCAATAGCCTGTGTTGATTTGGGAGTTTCTTGGATTTCCATGACAACTTGAAAGGCTACTCAAGTCTAGCCCTGCAGTTTCTGGTACTTAGTCTAGGGCTCAGGGTGGGGAGGAAAGCATTATCACCCCAGTGGCACACTTCTGTGTACATATACATTTATATTATTCTATTCCAATCAAGGTAAACATAAATAATGATTCCTTTGACTTTTCAGACATCTTTGGCGTTATTTATTCCTCCTCCCTGTCCTTCTGTATTGACCTCATCACCTATTAGAACCACCTATTTTTCTTTTTCCCTGTTTTTCCCTTAATAATATGTCATTTTTTAAAAGGTACTTGGCCCTGGGCGGTGGTGGCACATGCCTTTAATCCCAGCACTCTGTGAGTTCGAGACCAGCCTGGTCTACAAGAGTTAGGTCCAGGACAACCTCCAAAGCCACAGAGAAATCCTGCCTCGAAAAACAAAGCAAAGCAAAACAAAACAAAACAAAAGACTATACTTTCAGGGATCATTTCTATAGTTTGTTACTAGAGAAGTTTCTCTGACTGTGTAAAAGGTACTTGGTTTCCATCATATTTACCCCTGAGTCATTTCTTCATATAAAATGAAAATTGTACATGAAGAAAGGGACAGGATATACCTCAGTTGGTAGAGTGACTGCCTAGCACGCACAGAGCCCTGCATTATGTTCTCAGCACCCTATAAACCAAGAAAGCATGGGACACATGCTTATATCTCTAGTACTTGAGATGTAGAAGCAAGAAGATCATAAGTTCAAAGTCATGCTCCGCTACATAGTGAGTTCAAGTCTTTTGTGGGATACATGATACTTTGTCTCAAAAACAAATAAACAGAGAGCTGGAGAGATGGCTCAGCCGTTAAGAGCACTGCCTGTTTGTTCTTCCAGAGGACCTGGGTTCAATTCCCAGTACCCACATGGCAGCTCACAACTGTAACTCTACCTTCAGGGGACCTGACACCCTCACACAGACATGCATGTATGCAAAATACCAATGCACATGAAAATAAATAAATCATTTTAAAAAACAAACAGGAAAAGGAGAAAAAGGACTGTGCTCTGTTGACATTTGTAGTCTCCAGCCTGAGTCTCTAGCTGTAGAACACCAAAGGATAGAGACTGGTTGAATCTCTGTGAACTTTATTTCGTGATTATTATCATCATTGTTATCGGTATGCACTCTGAAACTTCACCCAGAAAAGCCATTTTAGAGACACGAGATTGAGCCAAATACTCTTGGATTGTTCCAAAACTGTTACTATGTCAAGAAAAATCTAGAAAAGTCCTCTGCAATGAACAAATGAATGAATAGTGCACCTACCACTTATCAAAAAGCATCATGTTTTGTGGCTTCTATAGAGATGCTCTCCAAGCCACTGAAAACAAAGTCCCCTTTCCTATTGGCCTACAGGAGAATGAGCTCCTCATGCTGTTGTGACAGTTTCAGAAAGAAAACCTGCGCAGGTCACCAGGCACTATAGACAACATATTAACAAGGGGTGAGAAAGAGCACTGTTGAGCAGCCACTATTCCATTAACAGTGGTTCCGTCTCCCTAGACATTGCTTGCCAGTGTCCTTCCAGCGCCCTCCCTTCTGTGCCAGCTAGGATCACAATTCTTTGCCAGCAGGTGGTGCAAAAAGCATATCACAGAAATATTGCTCATAGAGCAGCACCAGGACTTCTGGTGTGGGTGTGCCTTGTGCCCAAGGTCACTTCTTCAGGAAGAAAAGATGACTGACCCCTGCATTCAGTACCAATCTGTGCCACTTCCAGAGTGAATGGCCATTTTTTTTTTTTTTTTGAGACAGGGTTTCTCTGTAGCTTTGGAGGCTGTCCTGGAACTAGCTCTTGTAGACCAGGCTGGTCTCGAACACACAGAGATCCACCTGCCTCTGCCTCCCGAGTGCTGGGATTAAAGGCGTGCGCCACCAACGCCCCCGGACAGTTGAATGTATTTGGCTAACAGATACTCCATTTTGATGGCCCTCAGACTTGCTATTTGCTAGCCCTTTCTCATTCCCTCTGTTTCTAATGTTCACTCTGCACCTGCCCTATATCCTTAGACATTCCCAAAGAGAAGAGGGAAGAGACATGCAGGGACTTCTCCATTTGGTAAGTTCAGGATTCAATCTGGGCCTCCCAATTTGCCGGATCTGCGTGCTAGGTTTCTATACCTCACCTAGATCTCTGTCCCTGTTTTCCAAAGATGAAATCCAGTACATCACAATAATTCAGATTCAAATTACAGCTGGTGGGAGTAGAAGCAGACACCCACAGCTAAACACTGAACTGATCTGTAATCCAGTTGCAGAGAAGGACAAGTGATGAACAAAGAGGTCCAGACCAGGCTGGTGAAATCCTCAGAAACAGCTGACCTGAACAACAGGGAGCTCTTGGTCCCCAGACTGATAGCTGGGAAACCAGCATGGGACTGATCCAGACCCCACGAACGTGGGTATCAATGAGGAGGCCTCAGAAATCTATGAGGCCTCCTGTAGTAGATCAGTACTTATCCCTAGCATAGGAATTGACTTTGGGAGTCCATTCCACATAAAGGGATACTCCCTCAGCCTTAGACACACGGGATGGGCCTAGGTCCTATTCCAAAGGATATGACAGACTAGGAAGGCCCCCTATGGAAGCCCTCACCCTCCCTGGGGAGCAGAAAGAGTATGGGATAGGTAGAGTGTTAGTTGGGGGTGGGACAGGGGAGGAGGGGAGGGAGGGGAAATTGGAATTGACATGTAAAACAATCTTGTTTCTAATTCAAATAAAAACATAAAAAACAAATTACTACTGCTGCTATTGCTTAGAAATATTAGATGTGGAATGCGTCCTGGGTTCAGAGTGCACACCAAGGCACACTGTTTTTTTTCTTTTTTGAAGGTATATAAAGTCTGAGCTATAGCACAGGGGGCAGAGATGGGAATACAGATCAGTAACATCAGCAAAGCTCATTGTTAACAAAATGATCCTAGAATTTTGAACAGCTTGAACTGCGTGATTTGCCCTGTGACCTCGGACAAATTTCCTAACTTTTGTATTGGCAGTGATTTCCTTGTTTACTGGGCATATGCTGTTTTTAACACCTGATGAGAAAGGGTGTGAGAGAAGCTGGATGGGTTGTAACCTCCAGAGAAAACGGGATACATCAGACACAGATTTCATTTTCTTTACTATCACAGGTTTACTGCCAAAGGTGTCTACAAACTTGACTAAGGGAGCAGCTAAGGGGTAGAGCCAGGAATTTTAGTGCAAATGTTCTGTCCCTCAAAGCCTTGATTCTTATACGTTGATTCATAAGTGAGAATTTAGTTCTAGGTTACTGAGTCTAGGGTTCAGAACTCAGAGAATTCAGAGGCTGTGCGCCTCCTTAGCTGCTTAGGATGCTGCTGTGACAGAGGGAAGGCTGAGGGAAAATCCACCATATATTTGTGTGCATGCACATGTATACAGATTACTTCATGACGCTGCATGACAATCTTAAAAAATAAAAGATCCATGCTTAAAGGACATGATGTTCCGGTCCATATCAGAGGGACACCTGGATGCTGGAGAGAGAGTGTGTGTGTGTGTGTGTGTGTGTGTGTGTGTGTGTGTGTGTGTGTGTGTGTGTGTGTGTGTACATACTGGCTTTCTTCTACCCCTGTGTGCTGTATAGCTTTTTGACACAAATTGGAGTCATCAGGGAGCCTCAACTGAGAAAATGCTTCCGTAGTATCTGGCGGTAAGCAACCCTGTACAGACTTTTCTTAATTAGTGATTGATGGGACAGGGCCCTGTGTGCCAGCTTTTTCTTTTGGGCCACCAACCAGCTCCCAAATCATGACTCGGAGACTTACTAGTTTTGAACGCTCAGCCTAGCTTAGGCTTGTTTCTGGATAGCTCTCTTAAATTAATCTGTTTCTCCTTATCTACCTTTTGCCTCCAGGCTTTTTAACCTCCTTTCTGTATATCTAACTTTCACTGCTTCTCACGTCTGCTGGCTGGCCTCCGGTGTCTCCCTCATTCTTTCCTCTCCTCTTTCTCCCTGAGCCTAGATTTCTCCTCCTACTTACTCTCTCTGCCCACCAGTGCCCCCTATGCCTCTTCTGCCTAGCTATTGGCCATTCAGCTCTTTATTAGACCAATCAGATGCCTTAGGCAGGAAAGGTAAAACAAATGCAACACATCTTTACATAATTAAACAAATGCAACAAAAGCAAACATAACACACCTTTACAGAGCTAAAGTAATATTCTGCAGCACAAACAAATGTAACACATCTTTGCCTAGTTAAAGTAATATTCCACAACAGCCCAGTCTGTTGTGGGTGGTGCTATTCCTGGGCTGATGGTCCTCGGTTCTATAAGAGAGCAGGATGAGCAAGCCAAGAGGAACAAACCAGTAAGCAGCATCCTTCCATGGCCTCTGCATCAGTTCCTGCCTCCAGGTTTGGGTTCCTGTCCCAACTTCCTTTGATGGTGAACAGTGATGTAGACATGTACATACTGGCTTTCTTCCCCAAGTTGCTTTGTGGTGTTTCATCACAACAATGATAAACTTAACTAGGATGCCCTGCTTTCTAGGACCCTACTGGAAAACTAATCAACTTATCCCCTTTGCCTTCCTCTGTTCCCACCACCCAAACAGTCATTTCAGGAGACATTCTAAGGACCAAAGGTCTTGCTGGCCCCATCTTTTTGATCACTCTATTTTCAAACAAACATCCATTCTCCTAAGTTATAGTCCTGGCTCCTTGTTATCACTTACCTATCCAAAGGCAGCTGATTTGACTTCCAATGTTACTTCCTTCAACCCAGCTGTAACCAAATACCAAATTTAACATTGACTGAGGGGGATTGGCTTCAGAGTCCCTGGGTAGAAACCAAAAGCTTTGGAGGTTCATATCCTTATATAAAATGACGTGATGTTTGCTTTGAAGCCACACATCCCTGGATAACGCTGAACACCTAATAAATTGTACATGCTAGGGAAATAATTGTTATGCTGTTCTGTTTAGGAACTAATGATAAAACATCTGCACATATTTTGTACAAAAATTAGTCAAACAAGCAAACAGTTTCCATCACAACTGGTTGAATCCAAGGCCGTAGAGGGCCATGCATGGTGCGTGCAGATTTTTAAACCAATTGCACAATGAATAAAGAGCTTATAAAGAATGCTACAAATTTGCCTTAGAACTCCTCTGGGTTCCTGTTGGCTTTGTTTGTTTGTTTTGTGTTTAGAAAGACACTAGCTGTTTTTGCTAGCCTCAAACTCATGGTCTTTCTGACTCAGCCCCCTGAGTGCTGGGTTGCAGTCACATGTCACCACCCTCACTCAGCTTGAAGAGCATGTTTGTATCAACAACTACCATCAACCAGCATCCATTCTGATGATGCCCTATCTTAGCAAACGTTTGATTTTTATATGTTTTAATATCACATTTAAGACTATAAATGCTTAACTTGGGCCTGGAGTTACAAGGACATTCCAAATTCTGCAGATGCTAAGGCAAGAAGGTCACAAATTCAAAGCTGGTCCAGGCAACATAGCATGAACCTGTCTAAAAAAAAAAAAAAAAAAAAAAAAAAAAAAAAAAAAAAAGACAGGAGATGCAGCTTTGTGGTAGAACATTGCCTAGCTTGCCTAGCAAGGACATAAAGCCCTAGCTTCAGTCTCCAGTACAGAAGCAGGCAAGCATAGTAGGTTAGTGTCTGGGACCACACCCTCTTGTAATAATGTACTTGCACAATACCTTCTCGTGCAAGGATTATGCACACACACCCCTCTCCAAATAATTCACCTAGCAACCACAGAACCCCTCACCCTGCCTATCTGTATTAAGCTACACATGCCACCATCTCTGAGCATTGCAATCAGTTTCCCTGCCCCTTGTAGCAACCAAATTCACATGGTTTCTATTCAAGTGTATTCCCAATACATCCTGGTATGAAGCCTAGAAAGGCCAGTCTGGGACGAGCTAGTTTGGGGTGTATGCTTGGTAAGTCAAAATGTCTTCTTGGTAAACTTTTAAGGAGGGTCTCTTGCTACCCTGTGCCTGTGCATACAGGGAGTGACATGCACTGTAGGAAATGATTATATGACCTATCTGTCAATCTAAATAAAGAACTGCTGTTAGCTTTTAGAGGGTTCTCCACACTGATTTTCAGAGTGGCTGCACCAGTTTGCAAAGACCACCAACAGTTCTCTTTTCCCCACATCCCCTCCATCATTTGTTGGTTGTTTTGTTTGCCATTCTGACTGGTGTAAGATGAAATTGCAAAGATGGTTTAATTTGCATCTTCCTACCTGCTAGGGATAATAAATTTTTGAGATATTTCTTAGCTATTTTTATTTCTTCTTTTGAGAAGTCTTTGTTCAGATCCATAGCTTATTTTTAGAATGGGTCAGATTTTTGGTTTGTTTTTCACTCTTGGTTTTTTGAGTTCTTTATTATTCTGAATGTTATCCTCTGTCAGATGTATACCTGGTAAAGATTCTTCCCCATTCTGCGGGCTTCCTCTTCACTGGACTGTTTCTTTCTCTATGCAGAAGATTTTAAGTTTTAGGAGGTCACACTTCTCAATTGTTGGCATTAATTCTTAGGTCAGTCAATATTTTCAGGTATAAACCAAATAAGTTATGGAGACTAACTCCTAGATAAGAAAAAAAAGGAAGGAGAAAAAAAGCAAAGCAAACAAACAAACAAAAGAACACCTCAGCACTCCCAAGTGTTCTATGCAGAGAAGGGTCCAGAGCCTAGTTCCATTTAAATAGCCTGGCTATCAGTGCTAAACAGAATGGATTGGAAACACAGAGGAAGGAAAATGGCTTTCTGGCTGGTAGAGAACTCTAGATGGTCCTGGCTCCATGAAGGCTGATCCTTGGAGTTTCAAAAGAAAGCCTGAATGGATAAATGAAAGCATTAAACCTTACTGAGTAACTCAAGTTTCAAACAGTAAAAAATGTGATGATAGATATCACATGGGAAACAAACATCTCTACTCAACTTTACAGTTAGTTTGTTGGTTGGTTTACCAGCTCCAGATAAGGGCCTGGGCTGGGAGGACGGAGATCTGGAGGAATGGCATGAGTTCACTGATACCAGCAAGGAATCAGAGCAAAGAAAGGCAGATTTATGGAAACGGAAATCCACCTATTCTCCCTAGGGCTGGGGAGCTTGCTGAGTTGTAAGGAATGGCCAGCCACCTTGGGAAGCCCCTGCCTCGGAGGTGCATGGTAGAACTCCATAACTTTGGTATAGAGGGAGTATAGAGGTGACTCTCTCTCCAAAATCCTTCTTATGATATCTGCAGGAGCCAATGAGCCAGTGAGCCAGATGTAATCAGCCTAGGTCATGGCCATTAGCATTCATTAACATTGTCACTACCTGTCGGTGTCTTTGAAATTCAAGAGATTTTGTTTTGGCGGCTACAAAGCTAACCTGAGACCCTCCGGAGACTGAGGACAATGGGAGCTGGGAAACCCGTACCCCTTATCAGCCTCTCTGGGGAAGGACTCAACTCAACCTCTTTGGCGGGTTTCCCATTTCCAAGAAGCTTGGGATGGGTTAGGACATCCCCTGAAGACTTGCTGTGTAACCGAGGCCAGTGGTTCACCCTTTTGGGATTTGGTTATCTCCTCCAAAAAGCAGACATTATGATAACAGACATGATCCTGAAGGTGCTTGTCTCAGCTGATGTGAATATTTTTCTCCTTTTTTTTTTTTTTTTTTTTTTTTTTTTTTTTTTTTTTTAGTACATTATTTCCAAATGGCACTGAGGAATGAAGCACACTCACACACAGAGCTTATGGAGATAACATTCTTCATTCTCCACATCATGGTGGCGCATCAAAGAACATGCTGTTTAGAGATTATGAAGTATTTTATTGGAAAGCTCCAGTAAGCCCCATCTTGTTTCCCTAAGAATTTCTGGAAAGTTCTTCTAGAATTGTTCAACATGATTCATGATACTCCCACATTGCTGAAAAGAATCAAAGGGTACCTGTGGGTTGGAATTAAATCCTGTTGCCACAACAGCATGAAGAATCTCTCAGGACTGGATTTTAACCAACGCTCATTTTTATCAAAGCTGAGCAGCATTTAGGGTTTCTGAAATTCGCTCTTGCTATGTAGCTAGCTCATTTAAGGTTTAATCTTCGCCATCGCTTTGATGTGTAGATTTGCTTGTTTTGTAATCATTTTGTAGATCTCTTCTGTGATTATTTGACTGCTGTGCCCATTCTTTCAATCATTGGGATTTTAAAATAGTGTCAGTAACAGGCAAACTCCAAGCTATTCTGCCAAGAAAGAATGATGGGATTAACATCCCCCACACAGCCAAGGGATCTAGGGAAGCTAGTGCAGCTTAAATGTATCAAGGACAAATTCTTCACCAACTTCAGGATGTGTGCTTTAAGAACCCTTCTCTGCTGCTGACAGTCGATCTTCAGGGGTAGGAGAGATAGGTACCTGATAGTCTTTGGACTATTACACACGGTGACTTGTCCAACAGGCCACCACACTCCGCTTTTATTGCTAAGAAAGAAATATTGCTAAGGGGGTGTGCTAGGCAGGTAGGTCAGTAGGAAAGAGGGCTTGCTGTGTGCCCATGCACGTCTGAGCCCAAACCCAGATAAAAGCTGAGCCTGGCTGTGTGTGCCTGTAATGCCAACACTGGGGGACAGAGACAGGGAGGTTCTGGGAGCCTGCTATCAGGCAAGCCTAGCCAAAATGGTGAGTTTCTAGTTCAGTGAGAGACCCTGTCTCAAAGGAATAAGGCTAAAAGCTGCAGAGGAAGATATCACCCATCTTCTTTGGGCCTCTGAACATACATATGTGGAAATGGACAACCACGCACTCAGGTATATGCAACGCACACCCATGATTCACAATACATATATACAAAAAGAAAGAAAGAAATGAATTAAATATTCTCAAGAGGCAATCCAAGATTCTATTTCCCTGAGCAGACCTCATCTTCAGGATACTGTTTCTTACCACATGCAGCTTGAAAGCGACTCACCTCTGCACAGGTGGCTCTGGAAGGGAGTCTGAGAGCAGAGCCCTCAAGATAGCTAGGTTAGTGAGTGTCCTAGGAATCTGAGACATTTCTCATCATGCCACTTTCACATTAAAATGATAAAGTAGAGAGGAATTCACTCAGGCTTCTCAGTCATGAGTTTTCATCATCAAAAGTAGGACATGAGTCTGCTGTTGAACCTGTCAATGCTTCAAAATTAAAGCAAAAGTAACTTCCACAATGTCAGGGTTGGTTATCATTGTGATAGCACAAATCATTCTTAGTAATATGCAAGACACTTTCCTAATCTTAACTAAGCAGAGCAAAGATGGTGACAGTGGTGATGGTGGTGATGACAGTGACACAGGAAGGCCACAACTGGCAGATGTCAGAGTTCTTTTTCTGCCTTTCTATAGACTATTCTGTTCTACTCCAGAGCATTAGGAGGTCTGTGTCAAAACTGTGTAGAATTATTGCTTGGGTTATGTTTCTTGTCCCTTACATGGTAACTATAAATCCAAGTCTGTTGATCTGGGTATAAAAGGATCCTTCAAAGTGTTTTCTGTTTGGTTTTATTTGAGGCAGGGTCTCATATAGTCCAATCTAGCCTCAAACTTGCTGTGTGGTTAAAGATGACCTTGAACATCTGGTTTTCCTGCTTCTACCATTCAAATGCTGGAATTAAAGGCACATGCCACCACAGTGAGTTTAATGAGGCTCTGGGGGTGGAACACAGGGCCTTAGGCATGCTGGATAAGCGTACTACCTTCATTAGTATGTTATGGTTAATAGGGATCCTCTATGTTCAGCGTGTCTGACCTACTAGAAGTTTGCCAAACACTACTGCTCTGCCACAACTACATATGAAAATACTGGGGCTGGGGACAGAGTGCTCAAAACAGTTGCCTTCATTCCCAGTAGCAACTGAGTCCTCTGGAGAGCCTTCTAGCCCTCACATCCAGCAAGGTGCCTGGCAACACTTGAGAGTACATTGTACTTTTCTGGGGTGCATGTAGAAGCATACTCTTTATCTGTTTCTAAGCACTGATAACTGTTGGATCAATTTAGAACATCAAATAATCCAAACACAGAAATATGCCTTTCCTGTCCTCAGCAAATGCCTACAAGTTTCCACAGGTTAGGTACATTCCACCTTTTTATACCCATCTGCTTTTCTGTCCCAGGTACTGATCCTTCACAGAAAGCGTTGAGTGGTTTTGTAGCCCTCTCAACACAATTCAGTTCAATGACTCTACTGTACTGTGGGTACTGGACTCTCTCAGTACAATTCAGTTCAATGACCCTACTGTACTGTGGAGTCTATTCTTTACCTGGCTGGATTTTAATGGGTAGACTGCTTTTATTTACTCACAATAAAACAAAACCTAGCAAACGTGGTACCTAGGCTGCTGGTGTAAACTGACCACTGAGAGCTCCAAGGAACGTTTAGTGGTTGTGGTATAATGTACATGGTTACCTTATGCAATGCACTCTTAGCAGAGCCACCAATAAGAATCTTTGTGTTATAATCATTGCTTGTCTTCTCTTCCCTTTCCTTATTTATTTATTTGTTTATTTATTTTTGTTTGTTGGTGTTTGCAGCACTGGGGAATGAACACAGTGTCTTTCAGATGCTAGGCAAATCTTCATCCTATCCCTGTCTAAAATTTTATTTCAAGGGAATGGAGTAATAGTTCTGTGTTTAAGGGCTTCCTGCCCTTGCAGAGGAGCCAAGTTCGCTTTCCATCACTCACATTGAGGTCTTGTAATTCCAGCTCTGGGGAACCGATGACCTCTTCTGTGTTCTGAAGGCGTCAGAACACAAGTGATATATACTCACACAGAACAGACACACACACACACACACACACACACACACACACACACACACACATTTAAAAATAAAGTTTTATTTTGAGACAGGGTCTGGCTAAGTTGCCTAAACTGACATCAAACTCGGGATCCTCCTGCCTCAGCTTCCTGAGTACATGGAATGACAGGCAGTAGCCAGCATAACCAGTAGTACTATTTGGCTCTTCAGATAATTTTTAGCTATTTTCTTTCCTTTCTCTTCAGGAATAGGTCAAATATATTATTATGTGAGATTATATTATTATGTGAGGTTAATCAAAGCTATCATAATTTTCCCAAATTTGAGAACTAGAACCAGCAAGTCAATGAAGTTACCCATTATAGTTTGAAGTTGCTTCATTTAGAGAGAAAAAATAAAAAAATCAAAAGTGTTCCTTGGTCATTATTTCCTCAGACTTTAAAGCATGATCATGTTCTTAGAGGCAATTATTTATAAAAGAGAGGACTAGTAAATTGATCTAACCCAGGGGTTCTCAAGTAGAGGCAGCTGCTGTCCCCAAGGGCCATTTGCAAAGTCTGGAAACATTACAACTGGGGTCGAGGACAGATGAGACCAGGAGTGTAACACTAGCCAGTCCCCATGTTAGAGTCACAGTCCCAAAACACCAGCAGCACCAGGCTACTGAGACCTGGCCTGGATTATACCCAAAGGCTGTGCTGTTTGGTTTTGTGGCTGGAGGCTATGCCCATGACTGGCCCCATGACCGCTAAGCAGGCACTGTGTCACGGAGCTTTTCTGCCCTGCCTTTTTTTTTTTGTTGTTGTTGTTTTGTTTTTGTTTGTTTGTTTGTTTTTCGAGACAGGGTTTCTCTGTGTAGCTTTGGAGCCTATCCTGGCACTCGCTCTGGAGAGCGGGCTGGCAGGCTGGCCTTGAACTCACAGCCATCTGCCTGCCTCTGCCTCCCGAGTGCTGGGATTAAAGGCGTGCGCCACCAACGCCCGGCATGCCCTGCCTCTTCTTACAGGTAAACGTTCTGACCACCCTTCATCAGATCCCGAACTGCATGCAAAAGTAACAGAAGAATTTCTCTGGGCTTTTGAAATAGAAACAACAGGTAGGAACACACAGTGCTAGTGAATGCCATCCGTTTGTCACCAGCAGCTGACATTGTGAGGTGGTCACAAGTTTCTTTAATCTGTGGTTGCACCTATGAGAAACTCTGCACGGGGGCTTTAGGGGCAGCAGGATGAGTGGGTTTGTGGAAGAACAGACTGGATTTTCTTTCCCTCTCCCTTTTCTGAACTGATTTGACTAGGCATTGGCATACTCTTCACGCTGCAGTTAAGGCCTTGAAGCAATAACCTATGGCATCTCTGATAAGAACTTCAGTTCTGGTTGGATGGGTGGGGCTCACAGGGGCTCACAGGTTCTATCTGCCAGGGGAGCCTTAAATTAAGTGCACCTAAATTTAACTTAAGAATGTTCTCTGTTGATTTATTTAACATGCTTTGACCTGCTCAGCTCTGCAGCCAACAACAGAAGAAAACCAAATAGATTTTTTTAAAGCATTTAAATTCAGTGCAAACAGTAACCCACATTCAAGGTATTATTTTGAAATTACGGGAAAATGTGATTGGTTAGTAGGTTTACTCACTCATTCTAGTATTGTATAACTTAATTTCATTGAAAGGCACTTATAATTATTGTAGGTTTATTTGTTTATCTAGTGTGTTTACATATATGATGTGTATGTAATGTGTATGTGTTTGTGTTTATATGTGCTTGTATATGTGATGTGTGTGTGTGTTTATGCATGTGGATGTGTGTTTATTGTGTGTATGTGTATTTGTATGTATGATGTGATTGTGTGTGTGTGTGTGTGTGTGTGTGTGTGTGTGTGTTTCTGCACGTGCGCATATGTGTGGGGGGCAGAAGACAATTTGCAGTAGTTCTCTCCCATTACCATGTAGGTTCCAGGGATTGAATTCAGGTCATTAGATTTGGCTGCAAGTACCTTTACCTGCAGATCCATCTTGGTCCTCAATTATTGGGTGTAAATGTATTGATTTATTTCAGTTAATATGTAGTATTTACTGCTTTGGGGGATTAATAGCTTTAGAAATACATTCAATGGAAGTAAGTCCGAAGGATACTGTCTTACATACAATCTTTCAGGTAAAACTAGTTATTCAACAAGTCTGGTTGAACATTTAAAATCCAGACCCTGAAGAGAGCATGATGATGTTACCTATAATCCCAGCCCTGGGAGGTGGATAGGAGAATCCTGAGTTCTAGGCCAGCCTGGGCTGCATAACATGGCCCTACCTCAAAAAATGTACAAGATCCAGGCTCCAGCCTAGCATCAGAGATTCCTCCAGGGGAGTGTGTGGGGAATAAAGATGTCACCACATCTCTCCACCCTTCCTGCTACTTGTGTGTTAGAAGGTGGTGACAATATTACCTCTCTAATTCACAGTTTTCAGAATTAGTCAAGCCAAGGATTCTCAGAACACATGCCCCAAATGCATGGAACCGTGTTAGCAATGCACACATTCTATTCCCACCCAGATCCACAAAAGTCCTGATGCTACTACTCTGCAAGGCTTGAGAGTCATAGAGTTAGACCTTGTTTTAGAGCAGATACTGCAGGGCCAGGACATAGTACACAGGAGACTTTGGCTGCACCATCATAAAGTCTGTGTGGCTTCTCATTATCACGTATTTCATCTCACTATCATGTCTTTGGACACAGTTCTGTTTGTTGGATCCTCCTAGCCTTCACTCCTCCTGCTGTTCTTCAGGCAGGGTGACACCTGGCATTGCCTGTCCCTAGCTTCTTCTGTCCCTGACATCCATCCATCTTCTCCCCCAGATCCCTGGACTTTGCTGTTATTCTATGCCTGCCCAGGGATTCCTCTGTGGGTCCCATACAGATTCTGATGCCTGCTTTTCACAGTACCAATGACTATGAGATTGGGGATGTGTCCTGGCCTCAGAAAGCTCTTGGACACTGCAGTCAGTGATGGTTTGGCACTTCTGTTGTCCTTGGTGAGGCCATTGCATCCATGGCCTGGCTTTAACATTTTTAGAGCAACAGTTTCAAGTTTGTTCAGACACAAAAGTAGGACGACAGTAGGCATCCACTCTTTGTGTACCTTCTCTCAGAGTTCCTGGTCTTGGGACCCAAGTATCACGGTTGTTCATGGGGAGAGGGCAAGTCCAGTGGTGTGACTACACCGTGAGTGAAAGCAAAAGCTTCGAGTCAGCCTTTATCTCGTTATCTAAGCACATGCCTCCCCTCTTGCCCATTTTTCTTCAGTTTGTCTTAGAAGGTAAATTCTGTACCTAAATGTACCATAAATATTTTTTTAATTACCAGAGGAATGATTGAACTATCTGTAACCTACTTGAGACTAATTCGATCAAGAAAGGATAGCATGTTTGCTCCACTAAATTCAAATTTTAATCTGTATGGTCAATTTCCTTAGTCTACACTGTCTAGTGTAGCGGTGAACATCTGCGGACTTTCTAATTAGCAGGCCACGTGAGAACATGTGTGGTATTTGAAACTGTCAGGTTATAGAGACTGGCTAAAGTTCTTTAGGGCAATCATAATCCTTACAGTACCTGGGGCAGAAAAGCTGAGTGAGCCTTTACCCTGAACCTCCCACGATGCTTTGAGAGCTAATCTGTAAATAGTGTCCACTCCAGCCATTGGTCTGGGCAAATCTCTGGTTGTCTGGCACCACCTGTGCAGCCTTGTCAAGACTTTATGCAGTTTGCAGATCAGAGCCCTCAAATAAACAGCTAGAAAGCCATCCAGAGAATGGGAAGGGAAGGGAGGTTTACACTTTGAAGTTAGTGTGTGTTTAGTAGGCCTTGTGATGTGTGACAGATCTGGGATGAGACTGCTTTCTTGTGTCTTCCTGCTAAGGAGATCCTGGGGAATGGCTAACCTCCTGCTGCATAGCCTCCTGCGGCTTGCTCTCTGCCTTAAAGGAGCTGAGACTGAAGAAGGGTCAAATTACTTCAACCAGTTTGTAATTGGCCAAGTTGCCTTTACCCCAACCAAGTTACCTTAAGAAAACACAGTGGTGTGACTTAGCTCATTAAAAGGTAACTTGAAGAAAATTTTATAGCCATCTATCTTAAAAGACTCTTCACTGTGTTGACATATGATTTCAAACAAATACATGCTTAGTAACAAAATGATCCAGACATTTTTTTCTTTTCTTTTAACTTATTATTAGGGGTGGGGCATGAGCAGGCTAGGGCACCAATGTGAATGTCAGAGGACAGCCTTTGAGAGTTGGTTCTCTCCTTCCAGAGTGGAGTGTGGAGATTAAAGTCAGGTCATCATGCTTTCTTGGCAAGCTCTTCTGCCCTCTGAGCCATCTCACCAGCCTTAGCTAGACATTTTTTCTTAGTTTGAAAAGCACTGTATTGGCATGTGGTGCACACCTTTAATCCTAGCACTCGGAAGGCAGAGGCAGGCAGCGTATCTAAATACCATATTGAATAAATCTAAACAAATTGAAAGCCATGGTTGGGTGTGTTTCTCTGTAATACACATACAGTCCTGGTGAGGCAGCAGATAAGTCAACGAGAAAGCATAGTGTTCACAAAAGCCATACATTTTATTACCTTTCAACTTCAGTATACTTATTTAACTGTAACACGCAAAGCATCTTAAGCAAGGATAGAAGATAATTGCTACAAATACAACCAGCCATGAATTACTATTTAAAATTTACAAAAAACAGTCGGTAAATTAAGAAACAGAAAGCAAAACCTGTTAGGAAGGTGATAGAGCATGGTGAGTGGGCAGCTCATGGAGGAACGATTGTGATTGATTGGAAAGCCCTTGGGTTCCAGCAGGCTAACCCTCCTTACACAAAGCTGGGCCACCATGATGAAGAGCCTGGATGTCCTGTGGCCTTGTGCCCTAGAGGATGGCCTCCTTGGTTGCCAGCCCACACATGTGGGCTGGAGCGTCAACGCCTGTGTCTGAGGCTCCTGTTCTGTCAGGGATTTCACCAGCAGCCTTAAGTAGCCATGTCTAACTCAGAAAGCTGGCTGTGCAGAATTCTGGGTTCCCTGGCATCCAACAGAGGCTATTCTCTCCTGAAGGTGACTCAGATGCTCCGCTGGGCACTCAGACATCCACTCTTCGGCATAACTAACTCAGGTTCGGTTTGGGCCCATGCACTGGGCCCAATGTTTCACTTCCAGCTTCAGGCAGAACTGCCTTCTTCCTCAGTCTTCTGAGAGAGTGCAGCCTAGTGAAAGACTGAGGCAGGTATAAATGTCCTGCCTTGTGACATTAATGGTGCCATATCCCACCAGAGTTACAATCCAGAGCATTGCCTGGGTACAGAAAGAGGACCTGAGAGTCTAAACACTGAGACAATTGCCTACAACCACCTGAGGTGTCACCAACCAGGAGACATTCGGTGTGCCTTCAGTTTGGAGTCTGAAGCCTGACCTGCTCCTGGGTGAGCTTCATAGGCACACTTTGTGCACCAACTCTGCACAGAGGATGAATGTCACCCCATCCACACTGGTCCCGACATGCTAGGAATTGTTTAATAAACATTTAATTAACTAAACTTTTGGCTGCCTGTAACAAGACCAGAGTTTTTCTATAAACACTGTATTTGTGCACAGTGGTTCTTAGGACTTTAAGAACAAAGACAAGTGCCTGCTGAAAAAGTCCCCTTTTAAGTATAAGGTATGAATGACATTGTAGAAGGAATATGCACAGGGAGAAGCAGAGATCACTAACTTCAAATTTCTTTTTACAACAAAGCAAGCCTTTTAGAACTCACGGGAAAGATGCCAAGACAGAGATTTGTCCCTTTGCCATTTCCAGTAGGAGAATTCCTTAGGGGATTTCTCTTCATCTAGACAGATTCCAACAGTGGCTCAGTAGCAATGGGCAACTCCGAAGGCTAGATATGCAGAATTCAGATTCCCTAGAGCCTAACAGAAGCTTTTTATTTCCCTTCTGAAGGTGACTTGAAAGCCTAGATTTAATCTACAAAGCTCTTCTGTCCATAATCTGAAATTCCTTAGACATCTCAGTTCCCTTTGCACTTTTCATAGCAAGTAGATGGCTGGGCTCCTACTGCTTATGAAGGAGCACCTGACCTCCTGGGGATATGAAATTTGAAGAAGATAATGCCCTGGGCATTAACAATGTCCTACGTGTGAACTCACGTTGAGTTCAGCAAACACAATCCTGACTAATATACGAGCTGTCTTTTTGCAAAGTTTGCAATCTATGACTGTGCAGACTTAGCTTTTTTTTTTTTTCACATGTGAAATTGAGAAACAATACTGAGAACAAATATTCAGGAATCATGCAAAGTAATTTATTAAACAGAAAGGCAAAGGTACTGTGTTAGAAACCAAAGTACACCCTGGACAAAATGAATATTAATCTAGCAAAATGGGATGGGTCAATTCATGAAAGTCCTGAGTCCTAACAAAAATTAATCATGTGTTTTTAAAAATATTCCTTTTTGGTCCCATGGTATGGCACATGCCACAGGAGATGTCAAGAATGGCTATTTATTTATATGAAGTATTAATCAGAAGCAAGACGGTGGTGGCGCGTGCCTTTAATCCCAGCACTCGAGAGGCAGAGGCAGGTGGATCTCTGTGAGTTCGAGACCAGCCTGCAACAAGAGCTAGTTCCAGGCAGCCTCCAAAGCCACAGAGAAACCCTGTCTCGAAAAACAAAACAAAAATGTATCAATCAGGTCCCTAAATGTCCCTAAGAGCAGGGTTAGTTTGGACCCAAACTATGAGATACACATTTGCCTTCAGCTTTCCTATTCCTGGTTTTGCAAATTTCGGCTAGTCCTTTTTCTCTCTGTAGTTCAATTTCTAATACTAAGTACCATTATTAAAACAAATAAATACGTTAGTAATGGTATATTCAGCTATAGTGATTATAACTTTTCTTTGAAATTTTCATACGTAATAACTTTATTTACATCATTCCCACTTCTTCCTCCTCCCAAACTCCTCTCATACCCCCACTCCCTCTCAAATTCAAGACCTCTACAACTCTAATTATTATTGTTATATATTATATACTATGTACTATATATACATATGTGTGCATACAGTACATAGTATATAATATATAACGTATATTGAGTCCATTTACTGTTGCTCATATGTACACATATTTAGGGCTGACCACCGAGGAGCGGGTAATCTATGGGGGCTTATCCCTGAAGAAAACAGATTCTCCCTCTCTTGGCAGTTATTAATTGCCTGGCAGTTCTTCCTTTATGAGTGGACCTTGTGAGATTTCCCCCATCCACACTGGCCTGTCAACTGGTATAGTCATTGTGCAGGTCAATCTTATAGTTTGCAACAGTCTTGTTAAGATTGTATTTGGGCAATCTTATTATTAAGATTTCATGGGTATAACTTCAAGAGTTGCAACGTGTTAATGAGAATTTAGGTCTATATATCCTCTCTACCTTGGTTAGTTTGTTCTACCAGGAAACTCATAGACTAGGTCTCTTAAGCCTCAACACCTTAAAATATGGACTGTGAACTCACAGGAGGTCATGTGACTGAATGTGGGGGTTACGAACATTTTAACAACAGTAAAAGATTTATAAATATATAATGACCAAGAATTATGAAAAATATCTGTGTCATGACTCTGAGGAGTCCCTGGTAGCTCTTGCTTGGAGTGCATCACAGACGTTCACTGCAGCCTGGGTTCTAAATCTGAATCATGTGCACTCTGCGCACGTGTGTCGTCATGCCACTCTTGCCGACTAAGACTGTCTGAGACACCTTACCTCAGATGCAGTACCATGTCCTTCATGATATTTTTGTTAGGAACTGTAGTTCATACAGTCTTCTGCTCTTATAGAAACCTAATGATTATGAAAGAGAGAGGCTTCCTTTCCCAGCATCGATCCTGAGCATGGATTTATTAGTCAAGTTAGTACATTTTGGGGTAGCTGGAAGCAGAATATCTGATTTTTGAAAGTTGCTGTTTTCGTTGCTGAGTTGAGTTTTATTTTTTAAAAATCTTTAAAAGGATTTTGGCTTGGGGTTAAATAGAATTTCCAATTTCTGAAATGGCCTTAAACATTTATCTGCTATTTTGTACTGTGTGTTTATGTGAAATGGTATTCTCAGCACTGATTACTATAAAATCAAAATATTAGTCAAGTCTGAAAAGCGTTCTTCGATGCTCTATGATGCCCTGAAGTACCAAATACTCTGCCAAGATTTAATTATTTATGTAAAAACAAACAAGCACTTTATCTCATTAGAATGCAAATTTGCTTTTATCTAACAAGTGATAAAAATGTCTACATACCAAAGAAGTGTTTTGAACTAACTTTTAATTTACTATCAGTAAATGTTTGATATGTATAACTGCTTTATATAGCTATAACCTGGAGTTGTGTAAATATTTTGCAAATGAAAAGGAGTCGTGTGGAAAAGTTGAAGACATGCCACTTAAACATCAGAAAGTCACTTCTTAGTGTTCTGGAGATCAGGAAGTGCAGGATGGAGCAGCAGGCAGACTGAGATTCTGGAAGGTCTTTCCTGGATGACAGGCAGCTGAGCTCATGTGAGTGTTGTAGTCTCACAGGGAAAGAAGAAGCAAGCTCTCTGGTGTCTCTTCTACCTACTGGTACTGTTTGCCTCCCAGGGGCCTTATCTCCATCCCCTCATGTAAACCTAATTACTTCCCAATGCCTCCCTCCAAATAGCACCAAGTTTGCGGTTAAGGCTTTAATATATGGATTCAGGAGAAAGTGAAATTCAGTCCATCATACCATCCCAGAAGAATTAATATCTTAAAACATATCCATGCTAGTGGAAATACTTGGCTGGCAAAATAGGAGGCAAAAAGAAAGTCATCAACAGAATGTATTGCTTACGGGGGCCATCCTGTAGGCCTAGGAGTCAAGCTATGTTGCATCTTATCATGATTAGGAATGCCATTTTAAAGCAGAAATCATTTTTGTTTAGGGTCCCTCACCAGGGGTCCCTCACAGGAATGCCTGGTGTCTGTCTGTGGTTCTGTATTTGGAAGTTTTAGAAACATAGAAGGCAAAGCTGAGCTAGAAGAAACAGGTTACAGGGGGCAGGTCATGGGGTGGGCTGGGCATAATCTCCCTGGCTGCCTCCAATCTCCATCTCTGCTTCCTGGCCCTCTATGGTGTGAGCTGCAATGTTCTACCACGCCTTCTTCACCATGGTGGACTGGGGCCTCTAAGATCGTGAGCCAAAAGAGTTTTACTCCCTGGGGCTGTTTATGTCAGGTATGTTGACCCCAGTGATACAACATAACTAACACACATGCTTATACCTTCATTACTTTCTTCCCTTCTCCCTCCTTCTACTCCTCCTCCCTCAATTCTCCCCCTTTAAAAAAATTTGACAACTTAATTTTATTTTAGTTTTTATGATACGTGTTCATTATATATAGCAAGGAGATTGCCTATGACCTTTTCATATATGCCTATAATTTAACTTCATCATTTCACTTCCTCTTATCTTTTCTTGTCCCCCTCCCATCTGGTGATCCTTTTCTTCCTTCTAACCATCTTCAGCTTTCATGTCTTGTTTGTTTGTTTGGGTTACTCAATGAGTTTAAAACAGGACTACTTACACGGACATGGGTGAGGGATGAGGGGTGAAGGGTTTTTACAGGAACACAAGCAACATACCAATGACTACATCTCTGAGCTTCCTTTCCTTTTCAAAGCAGGACCTCACTTGATTGCCCAGGATGGCTCAGAACTGAACTCAAACAATACTCTTGCCTCAGTCTCCCGAGAGGTTGGGACCACAATCATGCTCCATTGTACCCATCTCTCAACTGTAACCTTCAGAGAACTTTAGTTAACGTTGAAAAGAAAATCTTGAGCTGAATCCAATACTGTAAGGGTTTACATCATGGAAAAAGAGAAAGAAAAAAAAGCCACCAGGAATGTTCTCTCTGTGATCTGCTTCTCCAGAGACCAGTTGGAATGCTGCAAGTGATAGAGGTAAGAGCTGCTGATAGCGCTGAGAGGGTCTGAGCTCGGTACCAAGATGATCAAAGGCGCGACTAGTGCATTAAGATCAAAAGGCCTGGTGGTGCAGGCCAGGTAGTGGTGGAAAGGAGATAGCCAGGACTCGATAAGAGTCCACAAATATTTAAAAGTGTTAACCCGGAGGAAACTGAGTCCTTATTTTGCCTGCTTGGAGGAGATAGAATTGGGGATAGCAAAGGCAAAGCTCACAACAGAGAAATGTGTCCAGAAGAGCAAAAAATATTCCTAACAGAGAAAATTGATGTTTTTGAAAAACATTCAGTATGAAGAACTACATCTATTTGTCCAAAGCTGAAACTAACCCTGAATAATACCCCTTGTTCACAAAGCACTACGTCTGATACAGCTGTTTTCCCCTCCCCATTAGCACATTATTTAACACTCTATCTGACCAAATGCTTTCCCATCTTGGTGATCTTTTCAGTGACATTGGGTGTGTTTTCTGAGTCTCTCCATCACAGAGCTCTCTGTTGGAGGCTTAACATCCAGTGTGGTGGGGTGGGACACGCCATAGACCTTCAAGAAACAAGACCTAGCTAGAACCATTAAGGGCCAGGGCCTCTGAGACATTGAGCTCTTTCTCTTGGGATTCTGAGTTAATTCTCCTGCTACAGATGTCATAAAAGTCAAGCATGTCCCACCCAGATCTCTAGGCAGTCCGGGGTGAAATGTGGCCGCTTGGTCCTGCCGGTGTGCCCACCATTATGGGACAGAGAGCCCACAGTATAAATAAAGCTTCCTGCCCAATGGGGATGGAGGCTCTCTGACAGGCAGGAAACTTTAGCCTGGAGGACAATGGAGCAATGGAGGGAAGAAAAAAATTAAAGGAGAGATCACTAGAGCAGCGCAGTAACCATACCAGAAGAACAGCAGACGGAGGTCTACAAAGATGCTAGAACCAGAATGGCCAGTAACTGACAGCTAGCTCTTCCTTGATTGGCTGGATGTGGTTATCGATTCAGAGAATCGGGGACCAGATGGTCCTTAATGCTTGTGGTGGGCCTGGGATGTGGATACACTCTCTCTGCAGAACTTGACAGAGGAGGTAGATGGGAAGGCTTCAGAGCTGACTGCTTGGGCCATGCCCCTGTGGACTGGCTGGTTCCCCTGCTGTCCCTGTGACTTCTATCTAGGCAGAGATCATGGGAGGCAGCTTCCAGGACTCCACTAACAGGTAGAGGGCCTCATTCCCTAAGCCACCAAAGACCAGAGACTCCAATCCTCAAAACCTGTCAGAGATAGGAGGCCCGTTCCCACTCTCTTTGCAGGTCACTTGCAGACTTGCTTCACAAGGAACAGTGCTCAGCTGGTACCTGAAACTCCTGAGCTTTGGACTACAACTCTTTGTAGAGTTTCACCAGCCCTCATCATCCTGTTACCAAGAGCTCAAACTTGTATCATTTAACATCTTCTTGACCATCCGTTTTGTTATCTTACCCAAATTGGCAATGAAGCATCGCCTCTTGGTGCTCTGCTGTCTGTCCCCTCCATTCTTAGATGCAGAGTGGACAACGGGGCGAGAAAGAGATGGGCCTCTGCCCACTGAATGTTTCAGCACCTTCTGCTGCCCACAGAAGTTACCTGAGCTTGAACTTTGAACCTCCACAAATGTGAACTAAATAAACGTATTTCTTTCCATGTTGGCTGTCTCCAATATTTTGTTGCACTAGCACAAAGCTGACTACTAGTCTTTGGTAGACTCTGACTCATGTGACAAAGCTACATGGACCCACTTAAACAGGACAGCGCTTGAGCAGTTGCCACTATTGTGCAGAGTCTATCCGCAATACCTTTGCTACCTCGGGAGGATGTACTCCAGAATCACAGAGTTTTGGGGAGCAGAAGCAAGTTCAAGGTGACTAGATCCCATCCAAGAGCCTTGTGGAATTCTCTAAATGCACAAGCAGGATGCAGTAGCAGAGAAGAGCCTGAACCTGGTGCTCGGCAGAGTGGGGTCTGAAGACCGTAGGGAATGTTGTATAGCTGGTTGTTCACAAATGAAACCTTCCCCCCAAAGGAAAAGGAAATGCAGAGGGCCTTGGAAAACTAATACAGTACAGGCTTCACAGGTCCCCATTGCCACAAAGCAGAAAATGGACTGGTAGAGCTGCCCCCAGGCTGGGGTAGCATTTCCCCTAAGGCAGCTGCTTGTATGAGCTCACAAAGCTAGACTGGGGGGTGTGGGTGGGGAACTCTTGTTTTTCATTTGTTTTTCTGTTGTCTATGCCCTGCTCTCAGGAAAAGTCACAATGAGGGTGTTATTGTACCGCCCCACTCTCACCTAAGGAGTTATTGGCAAATGATAGCTTCATGGAGAGAGAGAGTTGGGTCTTTAAGGATGTGGCCCCTGGTTAGAGTGACCTCAGTCAAGTAGAAGCCACACATCCAAAGGTATACAAGCAGCATGGATTAGTGTAGATGGATGCCTTAGGGTTTCTATTGCTGTGAAGACACATAATAACTATGGTAACTGTTATAAAGGAAAGCATTCAATTGGGGTGACTTGTTTACAGTTCAGAGGTTCAGACCTTATCATCATGATAGAACATGGAAGAATGCAGGCAGACACGGTGCTGGAGAAATGGCTGAGAGTCCTACTTCTTGCAGGCAACAGAAAGTGGTCTGAGATACTGGACGGTATCTTGAACATAGGAAACCTCAAAGCCCATTCCCACAGTGGCACACTTCCAACAAGGTCATGCCTACTCCAACAAAGCCATAATCCTAATAGTGCCACTCCCTATGAGCCTATGGGGGGCCAATTACATTCAAACCACCACAATGGGTTTAAAAAAAATTTAAGAAGACAAAGAATTAGATGGTGGATCTGAGAGGAATTAAGGGAGTGAATATAATCAAAACACATTATACAAAATTCTCAAGGACCTAATTAAAAAAGAGAGAAACACAATGCAATAGTTTTTTTTATTAACAAATCTTGGACTTTTCTATTTTTGACATATTCTCAAATTTCCATAATTTTACCACTGATATGGTTGTTTTAAAATTGAAAGCTAAGTTTATGATAGTGTAACACTTGTCTTAATGGAACATGACCTTGGATCAGGGTGTAAGTGGAAGTCATCCCAACCATGGTTTTGCATCCAGTGAGATGCCTGGGTAGAGAAAGAGCTCATCCTCACACACAGCACTGCTCTTTCCAATCTCCCCACTCATCTCACTCCACCTCGAGTAACCAAGACCCATGATGACTGTTGGGAGCCAAGTCCACCCAAGGTTTCCCTGAGGCCCAGATGAGTGTAGAAGGGATGTAGTTCCCTGTCTAAAACCAGGAACATGCTTGGCAAAGCCAAGCAATTAGGGGAGCTATGACTCTGGATCCTGGGAACCCAATTCTTGTCCCTAAAGGGCTATGGTTATCAGTCCCAGGGCTGTGCTGGAAGGACAGTCGGTGCTCTTAACCGCTGAGCCATCTCTCCAGCTCCCGAGAAGTACTTTTTAAAGTGTCCATCTCTCTATTTCCCTGTGTGTCAGTGTCTGCATGGAGATTTTCTAGGTTTATAGCACACATATTGTTCTGTGTGATGGTTAATGCAGACTGCCAACCCGACAGGATCTGGAATAACCTAGGAGACAAACCTCTTGGCACATTTGTGAGGAGTTATCTAGCTGGGTTAGCATCTGTGCATGCCTGTGAAGGGTTACCTTGATTAGGGTTATAGATGGTATTCTTTGTGCCAGGAGAGTTAGTTCAAGTGGAAACACACACACTCAACATTGGAAACAACGTTCCATGGACCTGGGGCTTGGGCTGCATTACAGAGAGGAAGCTAGATGAGCAGGAGTGTCCATTGCTTCCTGACTGTGGATATTGTGTGAGTAGCTGCAGCTAGCTCCTGTCACCACACCTTCCCCACCACAAGGGAGGCACCTTCAAACTGTGAGCCAAATGAGACCCGTCTCCCTTAAGCCACTTTTGTCAGCGTGTTTTATCAAGTAACTAATACATTATATAAGTTGGTTTTTTTTTTTTTTTAAGACTCAAAACATAACACACACATCTTCCTGAACCTCATTTTGTCTGATAGGTACAAGGTATACATTCCCCCTTTTCATTGCTGACATAGTCTGGAAGATAGTCTCTCATTATGGTTTCTACAAGGGGTGTTATTAGTTGAATATTTCCCCCAAAGTCCACACTTTAGAAACTTAATCCCTAGATTTATTTGTATGCTGATGCTATTTAAAAGTCGGGCCTTTAAAAGGTAATTCGGAGTTGGTGAGGCCATAAGGATGAGACCTAAGGGAGCTAGCAGATGGCTCTGCCTTGCCATGTACTTCTACCATACTGTGATGCAATAAAATGCTGAGCAGACACAGCTTCCATGTTCTCTGGTTTTCCAGCCTCCAGAGATATGGGCCAAATAAATTCTTTAAAAACCGCTCAGACCCAGGTACTTTGTCATAGTGGCAAAAAGCAGGCCAAAGCATGATTCCTCTCTGCATTTTTTGTTTGTTTGGTTTGGTTTGGTTTTTTGTTTGTTTGTTTTTTTTTAATTGAAGAGACATCTCCCTGCTCGGATGCAGGAATAAGACGTTTCCTGAAATAATGATGCAATGCCCCAGGTGTCCTGGAATATCTTGGAGTTGGTGGAGGCAGCTGAGGGAGCTGTGGTCATAGGCTGTCCATTCATTTTGTTGTTCCATAGAATGTCCCTCTGTTCTGACCACTCATGAGGCACCCATGACTCCCCAGGCCTCCTCTGATCTAGCAGCCAGTCTCCTGTCTGTACACCATCTCGGGAGAGCAGACTCTATTCTGGAGGGCACAGGTATGGCTGCCTTTCTCTGTGGTATGCTCCAGGAGGATCATGCTGAAGGAAGGAGGGTGGACAGGAACAGGCATGTCTCAGTGCTTCTCCGCCAGAAATCTGAGTCTGGCTAATCTCCTCAAGGACTTGAAGAAAACATGGTTTACCACTAATCTGCACCTGCATAGGGAATCTAAGGTCAATCTGATGTTTCCTTCCACTTGGACTCAGACCCCATTCCTTACAAAATGATGACCTTCCCGAAATATGTCAAAGGTGCTCAAACTCATGCCCCCGAAGCCTGATGTCTATGACAAAGATCTCCATGGCAGAGAATGCCCCAGTGTGAGGCACCAGAGTGACTCCCAATATTCTCCAACCAAAAACAGGGACAAAGCTCTGGTTTCATCTGTCAAACAACTCATGACAGAATGGACATCCTGTTCAACCCTTCATACACAGCAGTCCCAGAATCACAGTGGATAAATACAGCTGTCGATTCTGAACACTTTTATGAGCCCACTAGCTGGGCATGCCAAGCACCCATGTCCCTATGCCTGCAAAGATCTTCAAATGAAGAGCAGAGGCCAGGCTTAGTGACAGGAAGCCAGGAATTCCAGAACCTGGGGGAGCTGAGGCAAGGGTATCAAAAGTTCAAGATCAGCCTGGGCTGTTGCAACAGGTTTTCTGAGGCAGAGGAGAGGAGGAGGCCAGGGTGCTGCTCAGAAGACAGCAGTGGAGGCACCAGGCTCAGATCTGAGGAGAACACAGGGAGAGAGGGGTCAGCTCTGGAGAGAGGGGGTCAGCTCTGGAGAGGGGTAAGCTCTGGGGAAAGGTCAGCTCTGGAGAGGAGTCAGCTCCAGGAAGAGTAATATACACATCACATGGTTTTCCCTTCTGTGTATAAGCTGAGTACCCAGGAAGTGGCCTCACAGCTTGATGTTTCTGTTCAGAACAAGGAGAGCCAGTTCAGAAAGTCAGATCTTCCTAATCGTAACAGCAAATCTGAAAATCTAGAAAGCAAGCACAAAATGTTTTCTTCTGCATTAGCAAATAAGAGTAGATACTGAAGAGATTAGAAAATTAAACTCTAAGTATGACTAGAAAGGAAAATATATAAAATACAATGATGAAAAACACAATGCCATGCAATCCTATGCTACAGAATATACCAGAAAAGTATTGGAAAACTGTATGCTTGAGCTAAGAGTGACATTTTGATTGATGATGACATGTGTACACAAGTTTAAAATGCAAATAGCAGATCTGAAGGCAGTTTTGCAATATAGTAGATAGATTGTTGCTTATAAAAATAATTTCAAATCAGTTAGAGCATGTTAACTGATATGGAGAGACAAGAAATCACAGCAGTGGAAACAGAATGGCAGGGACTGTGTGACATACTCTCTAACCTCTTAGAAGCTCCAAAGAGCATAGTGAACTGTGTGATTCCATATTTCACCTAACAGATAAAAACTGAAAATACCAATAAAGTTCTGTGTTGGCAAAGGAAAGAAAGGAGCTTGTTTCCTTCTCAGCTGCCAATGAGGATCTGAGACCATTCGCTGACAGTGACATCATCATTCCCTAGCACTGGAAATGCCCCTCATGTTTGCTCCACAGTCTCCCAGGAGCACGCACATACATGCTAAGAAGCAACTGTAGCTCCCAAATGCATGTAGTATGCAAAAGTAAGCCACACAAAAAGATGAGCATCCACATAGCACAACACTGTTTTCTTAAAGAAAAAAAAAAGCAAATAACAACAAAAACAAATCCAAGGTGTGTATCGTGTATGTCCATGCACACAGATAGTGTGTCTGTGTGAGGCGTGTGGGATGTGTGCATTGTGTGTATTTCTGTGAGATACATGGGGATGAAAGTGATTCTGTGTGGTTTCTGTGTAGTGTTGTCAGGTATGTATCTGTGTGTGTGTGTGTGTGTGTGTGTGTGTGTGTGTGTGTGTGTGTGTGTGTGTGCGTGGTGTATAATGTGAGTATGGTAGGGTCTTGTGTAGTGTAATATGTATACTGTATATATAGAAGGTGTATGTATATGGTGTGTATGTGTGTTGTATGTGAAGCATGTGGACTGAGGGGTGGTATATGTGGGTGTGTGTGAGAGGGATGTGTGTGCTTAGTATATGTGAGATGTGTGCAATACAGTATTGTATGATGTATGCACAAAATCTATGTTGTGGATGTGTGGACGTGTGTGTGAGTGAGGTTTGTCTCAGACATGTGTATGAGTGTCTGTTTGAGGGCTGTCTGTGGGAAGTGCAGTATATGGTGTTTATGTAAGGTCTGCGGTGTGTAGTGTGCATGACTGTGAGTTGTAGGTCTATGTGAGGCTTATCACAAGTATAGTATGTCTATGATTTATAGTGCATGTCTGTGTGAGGTTTGTGATGTGTATATGGTGTGTTGTGAGTAGCATTGTGTGATGTATGTAGTATGTGTGTATCTGTGTGAGGGTTATTTGCAGGTGCAGTACAAGCATGATATAGGTGTGTGTGTGTGTGTGTGTGTGTGTGTGTGTGTGTGTGTTGTGAGCAAAATGAGTGATAGATAGATAGATAGATAGATAGATAGATAGATAGATAGATAGGTAGATAGATAGACAGAGCATGCGTGCAAGGCATGCATGTGTGAGAATTGTTTGAGGGCTGTAGAACACGTGTGGTGTGGGTATATGTGGTGTGAGGTGGGGGGGGCATGTCCTCTGGTGGGAAAGTCCCCTAAGCCCGTGCAAGTGGGAGGAATAGGTATCAAAAGTCCCATCCACTGAGCCCAGTCTTGCAGTTTCCCCAGTGGACAATGTGTGTTGCTTGTTCCACTCCTGGAGCTGCCCTCATGTCTTCTCACACTGGACCCCAGGGAAGTGGGGTAGCCTCTCTTCTCATCCTGACACACACAAGATGCCTTTCTCTCAGAGTCCCTTGGTGGTAGCTTCTGTCTTCTGCAGCCTCTTTCCTGGTGTCAGAGATGCTTTGACTGAAAGAGTGATTATGGGGCTGGAGAGATGGCTCAGCAGTTAGGCGCACTGGCTGCTCTTCCAGAGGACCCAGGTTCAACTCACAGCAACCACATGGCGGCTCACAACTGTCTGTAACCCAGCTCCAAGTGATTTGACACCCTTACACAGACATTCGTGCAGGCAAAACACTAACACTCAAAAAAAGAGTGATTGTCAGCCATGTGTGTGGTACAAAACCATGCCTGATGCAAACGTGAGATAAAGTGGTGACCACATGGTTCAAGTATTATGTCACTGAAGAAACTCCCCCCCCCAGACACCCAGGAGAAGAGACCACTGTTGTAAGGGGCAACCTTCTGTACTCAGAACTTTCCAGAAGAAGAGGCAGGGTGGTGAGCTGGATTAGCACTCCCAGCCCTGGGAATCTGTCTGGGAAGGGGTAACTGAGAGTGGACATGAGGATCTGAGATGATGGGGAAGCAAGGCTTCCACCTCTTTAATTATTTGCAACTAAACCTTTTTTAAAGATAAATAAGAATTACATGTAGTATTCTTTGTTTTTATATACTTACTCACTTTCTGTAGTATTCAGGACAAAGACCAAAACTTGAAAGTTAGTAATTTTGTGTCGATATAAATATTTAAGACATTATTTATTGCAGGGGCGTCTAAATACTGAATGGAAAAGGCTGATCAAAACACATTACACAAGGGACAAAACTGAAGACAGCATTGAAAAAATGCCTAAAAGCAGGTGGTGGTGGCGCACCTAGCACTCGGGAGGCAGAGGCAGGTGAATCTCTGGAAGTTCAAGAGCAGCCTGGTCTACAGACCGAGTTCTAGGACAGCTAAGGCTGTTACACAGAGAAATCCTGTCTTAAAAAAGCACACACACACACACACACACACACACACACACACACACACACACACGAGCACCTAATGACCTTGGGGTTCATATGTCTACTGAGAGGAACAATATGACTAGCAAAAAACACGGTGGCATACAGGCATGTAAAGGCTTCCCAGTTCTGGAAGACCTCAGCTCCTGGCCCTGGCAGGACGTGGGGGGAGGGTTGGTGTCTAAACAGCCCAGTAAGTTAGCAGCTGAGAACCAGTAGTTGGCAGTGCTCCCTACAGGAAAACAAAGACTGTATTTGAGAAAGACGTTTGTCAAACAAGGGCTCTGCAAAGTGGAGGCTCCTAAGGTGGGTTTATTTTTTTTGTGGCTCTGCAAGGTGAGTTAACTTTCCTGTTCCAGCTCCCTGTCTTGTGAAATGGGAATGCTGATTAAGAATTAACAGAGCAGGGCTGAGGTGTGGAGTGTAGCTCAGTGGTGGAGGGCTTGCTTAGCTTACAGGAGCCCCTGGGTTCCATTCCCAGCCCTGCAAAAACAACAAACGCTAGCACAGCCCTGGGGTGAAAGGAAAGCTACTCTTCAGGACCAATACACGGCTCCCAAATGCCAAGACAGGTGTGAGCTACTTCATTGCAAAACACACAAGGGAGGCCTGGGCGTGGCACTGAGCCCCTCCTCTCTCACCATAGCGGATTTCACTCAGCAGGTGGACTTCCTTCTCTTCTAAGGGCACCTTTGTTACTCACCCCCACTCCCCAGCCTCCCCTTCCACCTCAGCCCTTCATAGGCTTTGATTGAGCACAGCAATCTGTAGTCCAGGTTGTGGCACACTTTAATCCCAGCACAGAAGCAGGCAGATCTCTGAGTTTGAGGGCAGCCTGGTCTACAGAGTGAGTTCCAGGACAGCCAGGGCTACACACCTCCTCCCTAGTCTACTTCCCTAGGCTACCTCCTCCCTAGACCCCTTCACCCACATGTGCTGGCCTGCTCTGTAGTACTGCAGATGTCCCTCTACCCAAAGCTTGGGAACTTTTTTTTTTTTAAAGATTTTATTTATTTATTATGTATACAGTCTTCTGCCTGCACGCCAGCAGAGGGCACCAGATCTCATTCAAGGTGGTTGTGAGCCACCATGTGGTTGCTGGGAATTGAACTCAGGACCTCTGGAAGAACAGTCAGCGCTCTTTCTTAATCGCTGAGCCATCTCTCCAGCACCCGTTTTGGGAACTTTTGAAAGAGCAAGCATTCTCTCTTACCCTGGCTCTCTCTAGACAATGGCCAACTCTAGACAATGGCTCATAGTCTAGGAACCTGCACAGGAAGCTGTTCAATCAATCACTGAAATTCACACACAGGTATCTACATGTCCATGTGCGTTAACACACACACACACACACACACACACACACACACACACTTTATGCCTTAGTTTGAGAATGTCATGTATTTCACATGTTCATCTAAAGAGTGGCATAAACCTAACGTTGAATTCTAACATAAGTGAAGTGTCCCTTCTGGAAAAATTCTTTGGGATTTTTCAGCTCTGTGACATCGTGACAGTACTATAGTGGTTATTAAAAATCAATGTGTCATCGAGCAATAGTGGTTCACATCTTTAATCCCAATAGGCAGGAGGATCTCAGTGAGTTTGAGGCCAGCCTGGTCTACAAAGTGAGTTCCAGGACAGCCAAGACTATGACTGTGTTGAAAACAGAACAAAACAAAACAAAACAAATAATAAACAAAAAAATCCAAGTGTCACTTTCATTTCTGGAAAAAAAAAACTGCAGTTTTAAAGTATGCTGTAAGCTGTGCTATGAAGTGTGCTGTAATGTAAATTCTCCAGGCTTCAGGATGAGAAGAGAAAAGTAGAATATATGGGGTGGTTTTTGTATTTCCTAAGGGAAACAACATTTTTTCTTATCTGCTAAGAACTAGAAATAAAGTCATTTTTTTAAACCAGGGCTTTTGAAGTGTGCAGTGCTGGGAATGAGATCCAGGGCCTCATACATGCTAGGTCCACACTCACTGAGCTGCATCTCAGCACATTCTTGTTGCTTTAAAATAGCTGGTTAGTGTGCTACATACTGTCATACGATTCTGATCTACAGTGTATAAGGACCCTGTGAGCTGGGTACCCTGATAAGGTTCTCATCTTATGCGTCCCTGAAAGGCCCCTGTGCTAAGTGCTTGGTCCCCAGCATGCTGTCCTTAAGAAACGGTATCACCCTTAAGAAGTAGGGCCTATTGGGAGGAAAACAGGTGATTGGGACCATGCCTCTGAACAAGCTATTGGTACTCAGACTCATCTCTTGCTTTGCTTCTTCCAACAGACATTGCCACTCAGGATGGTGATATTAACAAATGGTAGGATCTCTAAGACATCATTGGGAACACAAGAATGAGCTGTAACAGAGCTTGCTTGATCGCTAAATCATCTGGTTCCCTGTCTTACCTATGATCTCCTTTGTACTTGTATCATTGTGATAGCATCTGCCACAAAGCCTTCATGAGAACTGGGCAGAGGCTAGAGCTTTTAAATATAACTGTGAGCCAAATTAACTTACTTTCTTCCTACAACACTGAAGCCTACATATTTTATCCTAGTGACAGAACATAGGCTTCATCTTTTTTGTTGTTGGAATCACTAATTATAGCTAGCTACTGACCTCAGAACTTCCTGAAGGTAGCAGATTATCTAAACCACTAGCTGCTTTAGTGCCTTGTAATTATAGTTAATTGACTCTCGCTTCTAAGTTTACACAAGGGACATGTAAGAGTTGAAGTTAACGGTGCTGTAGCAGACAACATAAAATAAATGCTAGGTCACAAAAGTCAAGAACTGTAGCTGGGCACAGTGGCTCATGCCTGTAGTATCAGCTACTTGGGAGACTGGGCCTAAAGGAGGCTTGGGTGAGTCTGGGGATTCAAGTCCAGTATGAACAACACAGAAAGACAAAGCTTTAAGATACATTCTAAAAATAAATTAAAAGAAAAGTTTTAAAAAAGTAAATCCTAGAGGCTAAAGAGATAGCTCAGTGGTTAAGAGTACTGGCTGCTCTTCCAGAAGAACCAGGTTCAATTCCCAGTACCCTCCTGATGGCTCACACCTGCTTGTAACTTATCCCAGGGGATGATGTCCTCCTCTGGACTCTAAAGACACTGTATACATGTGGTGCACAAAAATTCATTCAAGCAAAATGTCCATACAGATAAAAACAAATAATTACAATGAAAAAAATCCTAGCCCAGGCATGAGTGAAACAGATTGTACTGCTCTATTGACAAAGCAATAGTCCTTTTAATTAGACCTGTGGTACAATGAAGTGTGTGTGTGTGTGTGTGTATGTGTGTGTATTGCATGCACATATGTATGTATGCTCAGATGAACAGAGCATGTGTGTCTGAATGTGAACATGGAGGCATGAAGTTGACATTGAATGTTTCTAACACCATTCTTCATGTTAGTCTCTCAGTTGAAAGCCCAGTTCACCCATTCAGGTTGATAGGCAAGCCAGTTTGCTGCAGGGATCTCCCACCCCTACCTTCTAAGCTATTTATGCTAGTTCTGAGCTGTTGTCCTCACGTCCACAGAGCAAGCACTTTATTCACAGATAATCACGCATTATTAAGGTCACAGAGTGAGCCACAACAAATTGGAACTTGAAACAACACAATTCCCAGTATTTGCTCACAGTTTCTATACAAACAGATTCAAACTGATTGTTGATGACCAGGAAATGATAAAACTACACATGAAACACATACTAAAATGAAAAGTGTTATTGGGTAACAGTGATGATTGTGGAAGCACTGTGGTGTTCAAAGGACTTCTGGTTCCCACATCTATGTGCGGAGAGCTTGGGGATGCATCACTCCAACCCACAACACAAAACAGAAAGCTGAAAGTCAGTGACTTTTCTAGATCCACCAATGGACGGAGAAACGAGTTCACAGGGCAAACCTGTTTCCCCAGTCTGGTAATCTATGCGAATATAGCTTTGTGGCCACATCAGCTTAACTGAGGCAGATGTCATCAGAGCCAGGAAGTCTGAGGAACACCTAAACTATGACTTGGGTGACTTCCAGAAGCTGTGTGTAGACTCCTGTGTGTTAGAGACCCTTGGAGGACCAGTCTCAGGAAGACCATCACACCTTCTTGGGTTTTACCTCCAGAAAAAGCCCCACAAGGAGACAAGGGGAAACCCTTTGCATTTTGGAGACAGAAAGAGAGACAGAGAGACAGAGAGAGAGAGAGAGAGAGAGAGAGAGAGAGACAGACAGACAGACAGAGAGAGAGAGACAGAGACAGACAGAGACAGACAGAGAGAGAGAGAGGCAAACTTCTGAACTATGGACTAGATATTCTCTGTCACCCCTCCTGCCTCCAGAGAATACTGTCTTACCCCAGCTTTACTGTCCCAAAGGAAGAAGCACAGCCCTCCCACTCCTGCCATTCCCACCTCTCAGGAAGCCTTTCCTAACATCTCCAAAAGTACTTCTGGAATTCACAGTTCGGGGATGTGGGCCGGCTGACACCTGAGCTCTCACAGTAAAACACAGGAAGCTTCCCACCACATCAAAGGCATTAGGAAAGCATCAGTGGGTTACACAAGAAAGCTGCAAGATTGTGGAAGGAGTTCCTGGGGATGCCAGGGCTACAGGGGGAGAAAACATGCAGGGATGGGAAGAAACCATAGAAAACACTAAACACAGATTCTGCACGAAAAGCCCCCTCACCTCCCTTCCCATCACCTCACACATTGTGACCCACTTTCAGCAATTAATTAGTTGATGGATTGAAATCACAAGGCATACTAAAGGGCAGGAAAGAAATAGTCGGAAAGAGACATAGTAGCATCGGAACCAGACTTCTGCAAACACAAGTTTCATGGTGTAAAACAACCACTCAAGTTGTGACAAATTAGTGATGGGGCTTTTAAAGGAGAAAAATGGCAAAAGAAACATTTAAAATAGTAGTGGAAACTGGGAAGATGGCTTATTAAGAGCCGTTGCTGCTCTTTTGGAGGATGGGAATTCTGTTCCCAAGTACCCACATTGGGTGTCACACACGACACACACACACACACACACACACACACACACAGAGAGAGAGAGAGAGAGAGAGAGAGAGAGAGAGAGAGAGAGAGAGAGTTAAAAACAACAAACAAAATAAAACCCCCAAATCTTAAGTAGTCAAGGCTGATAACTTTTCACAATTAACAAAAACCTTCAAGTTATAGATCCAGGAAGTTCAGGGGATATCTGCCAGGTACCAAGCACTGCGAACATCATACCTTGGCATGTCACTCTCAAACAGCAGAAAATCAACCAAAGATAAAAGAAAACAGGCATCATGTTGGGCATACCTGTAATCTCAGAATTCAGGAGGCTGAGGCAGGAGGAGCATGAGTTCCAGGCCAACTGATACTATACAGAGAGACCCTGTCTAAAAATTCAGTCAAATCAGATCTAGGCAGATGATCACAACACGGAAACATTTTCCTGCTGAGGGAAAAAGGACAAAGACACAAGCAGAGACTGGAATGCAAGGTGCAAATAAAGCATGACAAAATCATGGAACTAACATTCTATATAAAACAAAACCCTCCAAAACTGAAAAGGACAAAGGATTTACCCTGCTGTCTGTGGATCCAGGTGTAGAACTCTCAGCTATTTCTCCAGCACCACATCTACCTCCTATCACGAGGAATCTTAAATGTACCCCGATATGTGGAATAGACACACAGAAAGGGCACATACTGCCATGTCTAGCATGGCTAGGACCTGGAAACCTGACTGGGGCAAGTTGGGAAAGAATAAATGACATACTGAAGAAATGGCAGATGCGTATACAAAAAAAGCTGGAATTGGATGAGCTGTTCACCGTCTGATGGAGGATATCTACTATGCAGTTGGGAGACATGGCTCCTATATTATGTGCAGCACAAGGAGGTGGGCTAGCTAGTCTCATTGGGAGCTGTCTGCAAGGGAGCAGAGTCAGACCATAAACATCCTGGAGGAAGCTGGGTTGACACTTTCTGAATACTTTGGCCAATACTGGGCATAGCCCCAGGAAGGCTGTACATACACTGGTTTTAGATAAAGGTCAATATTTCCTCCACACCAGTATTTGGACCAGAGGAAGGCTTTGCCATTTCTGTGGGTCTGAGGCATAGGCTGTGCTTATGTCAATGACACATTTCCACTCAGGATTTCATCTGCTCCTCATAACTTCTATCCATCAATATCCTGGAGAAGACAAAATCATGGAACAGTAGAGTTCCTTGGTTGTTCTGGGCTCCAGGTTGGAGCAAAGGAGATGTAATTCCCACACTTGGAAGGCTGTGCTGCTCATTTTTGTACTGTCTACTTGACTGGATCTAGAGTCAAGAGAGTCATGGCCCTGTGGCCATGACTGAGACATTGCTTGGTTGATGATTGATGGGGGAAGGGCCAGCCCACTGCAGACAGCAACATTCCTAGGAAGGTGGGTCTGGGCTGTAGAAGAGAATTAACTGAAACGAGTCAGAGAGCAAGCCAAAAAGCAGCTTTCTTTCATGGTTTCTGATGAATTCTTGCCATGACTTTCCTCAGTGATAGGCTATGACCTGGAGACTTAAACTAAAATAAACCCTTTTCTCTTTCCTCCCCAAGATGCTTTTAGTCAGAGTATTTTATCACTCCAACAGAAAACAAAGCAAAACTAATAGAGGCTTTGTGGCAGGAGGACCATGAGTTTGAGGCTAGCCTGGGATACATAGAAAATTTTGTCTCAAAGGAAGGAAGAGAAGGATGAGGAGGAAGATGAATCTGCAAGAAAAGAAACCAAGAGGAATAAAGAAACTAAGGAAGAATGTTCCAGGTGATGGGAAAATTAGTGGCAACTGAGGGGCGTGGTGAGACTCCCCAACAAGCTTTTTCATAAAGCTGTTTCTTCATTAGTATAGACAGTGGCCAGATGACTCCTCAGTCATAATTCTACGGAACTGTGCCTAACTCTCCACTGGATCAGAGGGCTGTCTCTCTGTGGTGGTTTGAATAGAAATGATCCCCATAGACTCATGTGTTTGAATTCTTGGCCCATAGGGAGTGGCACTATTAGAAGGTGTGGGCTTGCTAGAGTAGGTGTGGTCTTGTTGGAGGAAGTGTGTCACTGTGAGGGTGGGCGTGTGAGGTCTCAGAACCTCAGGTCAGTTCTCTGACTGCTGTCTGCAGATCAAGGTGTAGAACTTTCAGCTTCTCCTCTAGGACCATGTCTGCCTGCATGTCTCCATGCGTCTTGACATTCGAATAATGGACTAAACCTCTGAAACTGTAAACCAGCCCCAGTTAAATGCTTTTCCTTATAAGAATTGCCATCACCAGACAATGGTGGTGCATGCCTTTAATCCCAGCACTTAGGATGCAGAGACAGGAGGATCTCACTAAGTTCCAGGCCGCTTGATGGTCAATAGAGCAAGTTGCAGGACATTCAAGGGCTACACAGAAAGAAACTGTCTCAGAAAAACAAACAAACAAACAAACAAACAAATGCTGTGGTCATGGTGTCTCTTCACAGCAATAGAAACCCTAACTATGACACTCTCCTATTTGCATTTTCAAGTGACGAAAGTGCAACTTTGTAAAGAGAGTAAGAGGTACCATTTATGTTGTGACAAGATATTAGGAGTCAATGATAAAACACTGTGACTAGCTGTTCCTAAAACAGCATTGTGCCAGAATGACAGTATGGTCAACCAGGGACAGCAAGTGTGAGGTTGGAATTTAGAATCTCATAGAGATAGAAGACAAGGGAGAAGGGAAAGGAATCAGGGAGAGGGAGAAGGGATATTTGCCCCAGGGGGACTAAGGACTGCCTCTGGAGAGAGAGGAGACAAATGTGAACCATATGACAATGGCAGTTTATAAAGGGAATACAGGAACCCCTGTGTTAGGCTGAGTTGGTTTGTTTTGATTGGGCGTGTAGATTAGGGTAGCCAAAGGGGGCTTTTGATTCCTGGACTTCAATACTTTGATAGCTGAACCTTGGTGGTCACCCTCAGGTGGGATAAATTGTCAAATAAGGGAATAGACATTGATGGCTAACTTGAGGAATGTTGTGGTGATATATTATTTATGATTTATTAAAGCTTGCCTGAGGATTCAGAAAGCAAAGTCAGCCTCAAGCCATAGAGATCAGGCAGTAGTGGTACACACCTTTAATCCCAGCAGCCAGAAGCTAGGAGGAAGTGATACACACCTTTAATCCCAGGACTCAGGATTAAGAGGTAGAAGGATCTCTGTTAGTTCAAGGCCACCAAGGCCTACACAAGAAAGAAGACTAATAGCTCATGCCTTTATTCCAGCACCTGGGATCACAGCCCTTAATCCCAGCATTAGGGAGGCATTTAAGACTGGAATGGGGTGTCTCAGAGTTGGCATTCATTCTCCAGCCATGTTGAGGAGAGCATAGCAGTCTGAGGTTTGGTGGAGCAAGGATCACCTTTCAGTTGGAGGTAGAGGTTAAGTGCTAGTGGCTGGCTGCTTTGCCTTTCTGATCTTCAGTTTGAAGCTTGAACCCCAATATCTGTTTCTGGGTTTTTTGTTTTTGTTTTGTGTTACAGAATGTAAACTAAACCTCAAATGGTTTTTAACAAGGCAAAGGGAATAAGGTAAAGGGAGGACCTGCCAGAGCCATGTTTGCCATGCTTAGGCCAACTAGAGTCCCTTCAGACACCATCTAGATTTGTGTAACACATTCTGATGTTTGCATGACATATTTCTCAGAAGAAATCCCCATGGTTACACGACACATGACTGCATGTCAAGTATAGTGACATTTTTCTTGTCACAGAGCATCTAATTTTATTTCACTTATCTCTTTCCTTTTAATTTTTAAAATTTATCGTTTTTATTCATTTATTTTGCATGTGTGCAAGTGAGGTCAGAGGATCATTTGTGGGTCCTGGGTCATCTGACTTGACAGCAAGTTCCTTGACTGGCTGAGACATCTTCTGGCCCTCTTCTGTGCCTCTTGGCTGGGCAAGAGCCTCCCAGTCAAGCACTTTACAATGCTGTTCAGGATTGCAATTCAGGGAGTTCAGTTAGTTGAGCAAAGTGCAGACAAGCTTCAGGTCAAGAGGTCATTCTTCCTTGGAGACCAGCCTTTAGCCACACTCTGCATCTGGGGAGAGATGAGGCTCTGACTTCAGGCCTCTTTCATTTCCCACAGGGATAGCTCTCATCTCACAAAGACCAACAGAAAACAATTCTGAGTGCACAGGGCATAACAGCAAAGATGTTTGCACAGCCAGTATTGTTTTGTGAGATTTGTGTAGAGCTAGTTTGATTGGCATGATTGTCCATTGAACTGTTGCTTCTAGATGCCTTCTGGAAGTTTTTAGGAATATAAACATCTGAATCCAACCCTTGCCCATTTCCCATGGGTGGTAAACTTTGAGACCTTTGATCCTCCTGCTCACCTACTGGTAAGAACACTGAACTGTTTCCATTTGCTGTGATGGTGTACAGAGAACAACATGTAAATGGAGGCTTTTTGTCCTGCCCCATCCTACGGCCATTTCCAAATAATCACTCAGATGCTTAATATTAATTATAAATGTTTGGCTGATGGCTCAGGCTTATTATTAGCTAGCTCAACATTTAAATTAACCCATATTTCTTATCTATGCTTTGCCACGTGGTTCATGGTTTGTTACCTCATTTTCTACATGTCTTGCTTGCTATCTCATTTTCTACATGTCTTGCTTGCTCAATGGCTGGCTGGCGTCTCTCAGACTCCACCCTTCTTCTCCTGTCTCTCTGCTTGGATTTTCCACCTGGCTCTATCCTGCCTTGTCATAGGCCAAAGCAGCTTTATTTATCAACCAATGAGAGCAACACATATTCACCGCATACAGAAAGACTATCCCACAGCAACAGCGTACCCAGTGCAGCTGTGGATATTGACCCCATGCCATTGGACAGCTGGGTAACCTCAGATAAGAGTCAGCCTTGGCCTTCTTGGTGATAGTTTGTCCCTGTTTTCATGAGTCTCAGGAGCTGTGTAGGTATAGGTGTCTCAGGGTGGCACGCAGAGGTATACCTGCTTGTTCAAGGGTGTGGTGTCAGGTACATGGTTCAATTGGTAGAGTATCTGTCTAATATGCATGAAGTCCTAGGTTCAGCACCTATAACCACATAAACTTTGTGTAAGTGTATGCCTATATTCCCATCATTTAGGACGATAAAGAGTTTAAAGCCATCTTTGACTAAACAGCAAGTTTTAGGCCAGCACAGGATACTGGAGACACTGTCTAATATAGATAGATAGATAGATAGATAGATAGATAGATAGATAGATAGATAGATAATGTGAGCTCTGTATGTCTTAGTGAACTTGTATCAGAGATGAATATGGACTGGGGCTCTGAGCTAAAGGGCTTACCTAGCATAAGCAGGCCCTGGGGTCCAGCCCCAGCCACAACTGGGAAAAAAATATTGTATACTAAAGAGACCTATTTAAATGCTATGCCGAAGTCACATGATGTCCATCCCAAGTATTTTGTTACCAAGATTTGCCCAGGAATCAGAGATGTCTGGAGATAGACAGATTATAGACTATTTTCAAATATCACACCAGGAAAAATGAGATGCTACTGATAAGAGAAGGGAGTCATGGGAAGGAAGTACATTCTATTGTCCTCTGAGCTGCCACAAAAGAGTTTTCACTGTCCTGCAAGCTGTCGCATTTCCACCATAACATGGAACTCTTTCTCCGAGAATAAACCCTTCCAGGTTCAGAAACCTGCCACATTCCCACTGCAGTGTTTTATCCACCATTGTGGGTATTCTAAATAAAGGGCAATGAGTTTCATTTTACAATATGGACAACGAGATGGCGATTTCTTAGTCGGGGCCAAACTGTGGGCCTTGACTGAGATGGAAGCTGTGGAGTGGCCGCAAGCAAATGCTTTCTTCTAACTGCTTTGTGAATTTTCCAGTTCTCACGAGCTGTCCATGAATTATGTCTAAGAAGGAAGCATCCTTAAAACGGATGTTTTTTGTTTTGTTTTGTTTTTTAAGGACCCCAAATTTAGATTAAGAGGCTTCTGACCCAGGTGTCCTGTGAGCATGCGGTAGTCTCCTGATAAATTGTAGCATGCGCTTTCACTACTTAATGAACTCCACTACTTGACTGACACCATCTGTAATAATTCATTTCACCAGGAAAAGACATTTAACTAATTCTTAAAGACTGTCACAGTGTGTGTGTGTGTGTGGGGGGGCTTTGGGGATCAAGCTTTTAAAACGTTTGCCTGTGACCCGGGCTGTGGAAGGCAGGTGTTCGGAGAAACAGCGTAATTAAACACTGCTGTGGAGCTCTGCTGCGTTTCGGACACCCTGAACCGGCGGGTCTTCGTGCTTTTTGCGACAGGCAGCAGTCCTATGCTATCTTCAGGAACTCGCACGGGTCCAGGACCTTGCGGGCCTGGAGCACAGCGGTAGCAGTCCTGATGTGTCCCTCCCTGCCAAAAGACACAGTGCAGGGCTGTCGCGGGCGAGGCACAGACCAACGCGACTAGAAATCAGTCTGGCTGGCTTTTCCCGACCAGCCCCACGGCACGGCATGATGTCATGGGAGCTGCCACTCAGCGAGATGAAAGGGATGCGGCACAGCCCGCTGGCACTAGGCAGCCCCGCTGGGGCACCGCGAGAGAAAGCTGCGGATCCAGCGGCTCAGCCCAGGCGGGGGAGAGCCTGCTCTCCAGAGCCGAGGCAGAACAACGTGGCCCACGTTTAACAAAAGAACGTGTGGCCTGGGAGACGGGAGCCCGGGTAAGAACCCGAGGGTGGTGAACTTTCTAGATCTGCGTGCATAGTGAGTAAGTTCATTCAGCCTTGGCTTTGATGCGCAGCAACTGATCGGAGATCAGATTACAGGCACTCCATCTCCCAGCTCGCCTGCCTTTGATCTGCGCGGGTAATCCATTTTCCTGGATTTGAAGTTTCGTCCGGGCTTGCGCCCACACACATTTTTGGGAAGGTAGAAGCGTTTGGCGCGGAACTGCCACCACGCTGCCGAATGCGTGGGGCTGGAGCCCAGGCGGGTAGCAGGTAGGCGTTTGTGTGTGGTTGGAACTTTCACTGAGTTTTTCTCGCGTGTTCAAAATTAAAATGGCTTTCTATCAACTCCCGGCAAGCATGCCTGTAGCCAAGTCCTGCACTAGGCTGCATGCATGTGAGACTCAGTTTGATTCTTGATGCAATTGTTTCGCTGTTTGTACAAGAGTTTGCGATCTGTCATGCAAATCTTACTTGGAAGTGAGTAGTTCAAACAGGACAAAAACAGCCGCGCTAAGGATTGTTGGAAGCAGGGGGTTTCAGACTGGAACTGGGCTAAAAAAACGACTTTATTTAGCAAACGGTGGGACTTGGATGAAAATATTCTCTCTCTCTCTCTCTCTCTCTCTCTCTCTCTCTCTCTCTCTCTCTCTCTCTCCCCTCCCCTCCCTCTCCCTCTCCCTCCCTCCCTCCCTCCCTTCCTCCCTCCTTCCCTCCCTCCATCTCTGAGCAAAACTCATCTCTAGCAATACTATCAGTTTATTCTCTGGCCTCCAACACACACACACACGTGCGTCCTTGCTATTTGCATTCCCAAGGGAACCTCAGCAAGGCATTTAAGATCGAAGCCTTTCAAGTGTAAAGCGGAAGAATTCAGAAACAGTGAGGGCCAAGCTGCCCTAGGTTTGGCTAAAAATACTCAGTCTCTGTAACCTTTGAAAATAGCTGGAGCTTTGTTTACAGAAACACTCACGAGGTTAATATTCTTAAATTAACATTTACTCTAAATATATAGTGACAGCTGTTGGGAGTTAAAATTTGCCAACTGTTTACCAAAACTATCTGGCAATCAACAGTTATTATGTTACATGAAGTATTTTAGCCACATTTTCACTTCAATTAGTGCCTTACAAAACCAAATTATACAGGGCACTGAGCTTGCCAGTTCACTGAAACTTGTGAATTCATCACTTACACACACACACACACACACACACACACACACACACAGAGAGAGAGAGAGAGAGAGAGAGAGAGAGAGAGAGAGAGAGATGCAGAGACAGACAGACACAGAGACAGAAGCAGACACACAGAGTAAAAGAGGCAAAGACAGAGGCACACACACAGACACACACACAATTTTCACACTGAAATGCAGGTACTCAGGAAGGTGGCAACCAGAGTTCTATACTCACATTGGCCTATTCTAATGTTCTGGCCCTGGGTTTAGTTAGTAAAATACCTCATTATTGTCATAATGGTCTGTTTTATGTTAGCTGGGCAACAAGGGAATGTAAATGATAAGAATAGTTGTTCTGGATTCTGAAGTTCTGATGAAAAGTCAAGAGACTTGCTTATTTTGTGATTAATTTTTCTTATCCAATTAATTAAATTATTTTCACAACTTTCCTGTTGATAATAGGGCACTTTGCATGTTTGGGTTAATTTTAAAACCTTAATAGCCATGAAGCAGAGACTATTTAGAATCATGGTAGAGTTACTAACTTGTGTTCAGTTGCTTTTTTTGTTGTTGTTGTTTCTTTTTTCTTTTGGACGTTTGGTTAAAAGGTTCTCTCCAAATAATAATAATAATAAAAACAGTATTTTAAAAGTAATAACAGAGGTAGTGTGCTTGGAATGTGCTGTCTTGGTTCAGTTGTGGAGCTCTGAGAATGTTCTAATGACTGTTTATTCTGCTAGGTTCATTTTAACAGACAGACTCTCCTCAGCGCAAAACAAAGGGGAGAATTAGCAATTATCTGATTTATTTAGGCTTTGTAGAAAACTAGCTTGGGCAAGTCAAGTCCTTGAAAATCCACTTCAGTGCCTGAATTAATTCAGTTAATTGTTTACTCCTTGTGTCTTTGTTGAACTGAAACTTAGTGCATTTGGTTTTAAAGAGGAGACTCTTCTTGTGGCACAGGGGTGCTTCGAAAGGCCTTTCTTAATTAATGGCCACAGATGCCCCTGCTGGGGATTTAGTAGATATGTCCCTGACAGTTCTCCCTTACAATATTCCATTTTTTTTTCAAAGCATTTCCTATCTCCTGCTTCAATGGCTGCTTTGTTCCTGCAGAAAGGCCAAGTCTTCAAAGGACTCTTCTGGTCCTGATGCTGCCACTAATTAGCTCTGTGACCTTATGAGAGCCTGCACACTGTGTAAAGTGAGGGGCTTGACAGAATCGTTTTCTTTTCCTGGAACAAGGACCACTGGAATCACGTATGGCGAAACCGAGACCAGAAAGTGCTCTCTGTCTTACCTAAGCCCCATGGCTGACTTTCTGAGCCCGCATAGTCTACTTTCCAGTTGCTTAAACAAATTCACTGTGGGGCCCACCAGAGAACAATGTAGGTTTGAAAGGTAGAAATAGCCACTTCCTACTATAATCCCTTCCTTTGTTCCCATGAGAAATATGTCAACTGGATCTGTTGGAACACTTCCCAACTCTTCCTCTCCTTCTGTTTTTCTAAGTATTTATGAGTTTTCAAAAGACTTGCAGCCGCCATTTTCCTTTACCTTTTACCTTGATAGATATAGATATAGATATGATATAGATATAGACACACACACATATGTTTAGTTTTTGTTTATGTTTTATTTTTTGAGGGGGGCCTTGTGCCTCTACTTCTCAAATGTTGGGATCACAGGCATTTTCTACCATGCCTGTCCTCCTTAACATTTAAAGTAATTCTCATATGTCAGTGATATATGGAAAGTGTGTGGATATTAGAGGCAAGATGGGGGAGAAGAAGGCTATATGTAGAAGTTGGCATTATGCAAATACATCTTTATGTGATTTTAAAAAATTGGTATTTTCTTGGGGGGTGTCAATAGGATCCTTGAAAAGTTTAATAGTAAATTAAAAATTATTACTTCTGAATGGGGATTTACCATGGGATTTTATGAAAGTTCTGCTTGTAAATTCCATACAGCTTCATCTACAGCCTATCCCACTTAAGTATATTGACAATCATGACCCTCATCCTCACGAACTCTTTTGCTTTCTTCTAATTTTTTTTTAAAATTTGGCTATAGTTTTCGCCTGTCTATTGCTTTTAAAACCAAGTAGCTAGCTGTCCTTTGTATTATTTCTTTTTTTAGTGTGTGTGTGTGTGTGTGTGTGTGTGTGTGTGTGTGTGTGTGTGCCACATATGTGCTGGGGCCAGAAGAGGGCACTGGATCCCATGGAGCTGGGTTTAGAGGTGGTTAGAAAGCAGCCAGTGTGACCTAGGTTCTGGGATAAACTTGGGTTCCCTGGAAGAGCACTGTTCAGCTCCATTGTACTCTCTCATCAATCTTACAAAAGTTCATGTAAATCTTTATGGATTGTTACTTCCATTTATTATTTCACTATTTAATTCACTAATCATTGATGTAGTAATATCCAGGATTTCAGCCACATGAATTATATATTTCTAAAACATTTATCATTTAAATTAACAACTATTAAAATTGAGATTTCCCCATTATATTCAGAGGAAAGTGAGTCTGACAGGAGTTGAGTTACAAGTTCAGGGTCACAAGATTAATTCAGTAAAGTGCAAGTGTCTATCTAACTTCAAATCTTACATCCTTTGTTCTCAGTCTAGGCTCTTCCGCCAGTTACATAAAGCTGAACTCCACTGTGAGCAAACACTGTACCTAAAATTTTGGCCAAAACAAACAGAACAAAATGGGTCCTATTTTTTTTTTTTTTGTCTTTCTTTAGACATATTTCCAAAGAATTAGCGGGCCTAAACTCTTAAGTCACAAAGGGACTCAAAATCTTTCCTTTAAGAGTGGGCTGAACTCAGGCTTCCACTGCCGCTGGCTGGTCTGACAGGGCCCCTATAATGGCAGTGCCACTCCAGGCCACTCTGGGAAAACTTAGGGCTCTGTGATCCTCTAATGAGTGATTCCTTAACTTGTGTTTGGTTTAGAGGAATGGATAAGATAGAAGAGATAAAAACAGGAGCCTCCCTAGCCTCTTCTGTGCCATCGCAACCCATTCAGTGTGTGGTTCGCTTGCCCAAGGTTCACAGCCTAGACTGAGAAGGTGCTTACTATCATCACTCGAGGTGACTTCGATCTTTGATGAGAAGGGAAGGAGAGGCCAAGAGGAGGTCAAGTGACTTTAAGAAACTTTTACTTCCAACAGCAATATGTTTGCTTCCATCCTGTTAGCTGTCTCCAGTATATCAGTAACCCAACAGACTTGCCCCATAGGCTGTGGCCCAGCCAGCCTGTTTTTTAATCTAGCCTTGTATGGAGAAGGGCAAGGAGCAGAGCGAGTGGATGGTCGTCTACTTGGGGATTAGATGTCATGAACTCATGAGTATCAGTGCAAGGGCTCCAACTTGAAACAAGTTTGCCCTGTGAATGTCACAAGGTTGATCAAACAGCCTCTTTCCCCTTTATGTAGATGTTTTAATGGTATGGTAAAGATTATGTTAGGATTCGGGGAGCCCAGAATTTGATCTTGGCTTGATTATTAACTTACTGTGTGACTTTGAACATGACTTCCACCTCTGGGCTTCAGTCCTCCCAACTTCCCAGTCTAATTGGTAGCAATGGTTGTTAAAAATACTTGTTTGGAGTCCCATTCCTGCTTTATTGCCTATATTTACAAACTTGTTTATCATTTGAGAATCTCCCTTCCAAATTAATCAATCCAAAAATTATTTGAAATACATTTTATTTATCTTGTGTACATGTGTATGTGGCAGAGTGGTGGTGGTAATTGCATGCCATAACATGTGTGTGGTGATCAGAGGACAGCTTGCTTGAGTTGGTCCTCTCCTTCTACCATGTGAGTCCTGAGGTTCCAACTTGGTAGCTAAGACTCTTGATGCCATTCATTCAACTGATTTTTCAGTAAATATCACATTGTACCACATGCTGTGAACTAACCTGATAAAAATCCACTGTTTTCATGTAACTAGCATTCTAGTCCATTTTCCCACGGAGTCATGTTTTATAGTGGAAACCCCAGGAGTCAGGCAGCTTTCCATTAGTAATGAACAATTCCAGTGAGCTAACCATCCCAGTGAACGGTCACCCCTGAAACTTTCCCCCAAGAAATGTTACTCCAATACTTTACATTTTGGGTGAAAAGATCCTAAACGAGTGTGTTCTATGACACTTGGATATTGTCAAACCTAGATATAGAAGCCAAGCATAGAATCTGGCTATGGTGGCATATGCTAGTAAACCCAGTACTTCAGAAGCAGGGTTGAGAGAGGCATAGACTCAAGGCTAGCCTGGTCTTACATAATGGATTCTAAACCAGCCAGTGCTATGCAATGACATAACAGGACCCCGTCTCAAACAATGACAACAAAACCTTCCTTAAAACTAATCTTTAGGCCGGGCCGTGGTGGCACAGTCCTTTAATCCCAGCACTCGGGAGGCAGAGGCAGGTGGATATCTGTGAGTCAAGGCTAGCCATGTCCACAGAGCTAGCATCAGGGCAGCTAGCGCTGTTACACAGAGAAATTCTGTCTCAAGAAAACAAAAAAACAAATAAACTAATCTTTAAAACAGTACCTCTTTCAAGATCCTCACAGTAACTTGGCTTTTCCACTTAAAATCTCATGCTATTTATTGTTAAGATCCAGTGTTTAAGGAGAGGAAGATGTTCCCAGCCCTAATCCCAAGCACAAGCTTCATTCTGCAGGAGCCTAGCAATCTCTTCTCTTTCTCTCTCTGTTTTTGATAGGGTCTCACTGTGTGGCCCAGGCTGACTTTGAGCTTACAACCTTCCTGCCTCAGGCCACTGTGACCCCACACTCAGCTAAATCTTGGGATTCTTTTGGGAGGGTCATTGGTGCTCAGTTGTGAGCCTTAGTGATTGCACAGTGCTGTTACTGGGTCATACGAACCCTCAAGCAAAGCAAAGGGGAGAACACTGTTCAACTTCATGGGCATCTAAGGGCTAGAATACAGAGGCTCAATGTCCCTTTTCCCATTGTCAGTTGTTATTTCAGTAATTTACTGTCATTGACTGACCAATGTCCTGCCCATGAATGGTGCCATTTACTAAGTATGTACTCTGTGCCAAGTCCTAGCCTAGGAGTTTTAATACCTGGTGTTATTTATCAACCTCCAGTGAAGTGACCTGTTTTGCAGATGAAGGGAAATATCCAGTGGTTAACTACTCCAAGGTCATACAACTATTGGGTGCCAAGTTGCCATTGAGACCAGATTGTTTGATCCCGAAGCCTGTGTGATCACAGTTGGGTCTCTCTGCACAGTGAGCTAACAAGCTAACTGGCAAGATCAATCGAACACATGAAAGGATCCAAGAACTAATGAGCTGAATAATGGGTTGCTGTCTCAGAGTACAAAAGGAGGTCACACAGGACAGCAGCACTTGGCTGAAGTCAGAGAAGCTTAGTTCCTGGTCAGCAGATTAAATTCCATCCAAAACCATTGAGCTAGCATCTGTTCGAATGGTTGATGCTATCAGGGGCACAAGTTGGAGCAAAATCTGCCTCTTCTCTGGAAGTATTTTAACTCCTTGATGAAGAACACTAAGTCCACAGATCCTCTTGCCACAAAGATTGTGACTGTGACAAGTGCCAAATTATCACAAACCTTGGAAGGGAGGAAATAGAGTTGAGGATTAGGGGGAGAAATGTGGGAGTCAAGACTTCATGAAATACAAGAAAAGAGTCAGGGAAGCAAGATGCATGAGCATGAGGAAGCTTCCAGAGCTCAGAAAGGGCAAACTCAGGACACAGTTGAGGCCAGGCAAGCAGACCAGTTTGGTCAGAATATAAAGCAAGAGGTCCAGAGGAAGATAAGGCTGTAAGTGTGGGTGGAGCTGAGTGTGGAAATCTTTACATGCTAACCCAAGGAGTAAAGAAGTGCCTTCTCCCAACAGTGAGTGGCAGCTCAGAAAGACAGACCACAGGCTGAGGGCCTTTGCTCCGTATTCTGGGGGGAGTGGGGGTGGGGAGACACTGCACTGTCAAGGAGGTGGTAGGCAGGAGGAAAATGAACAAGAATAGTGAGTGCCAGAGATCTTAGAAAGGAGGAAGCTGAAGTTTACTTTGGTAAAGATGAACTGCTACTCTGTGAGACTCTGGGCTATCAAGAAAGTAAGACATGCCCTCAAGGGATGGAGGCCTGGTGGGGAGAGAAACACTATAGGGATTGCCTCACCTCATTACCCGGATGCTCAAGAGTGTTAGTGATGCACAGGTCAGGGACAAGACCCTTGCCTTGACGTTCAAGTAAACGCAAGCACATTCACTGCAAGCCACCTAACAAATAAATCATTCCTGAGATTTATATTCTGGGTGTGTTACACTCAAAGTCTCCACCTTTAAAGTGGACACTTAGGAGTGGAAAGGTTTTCTTCACAGGTTCGTAGCATTCCACCAGGTTATTTGAGGTGTCGAGTTCAGAGGCTGTGTTTTGGGAGATGGATGATAAAAGCCACTCACTTTTAGATCCACTCAACAAGCTATCCCAAGAAGCGAATTGCATGCGAAGAGAAGCACAGTTGACTTGGGGAAGGTCATATCAACGAAGAAAACAGCAGTGATGTGCTTCTTCGTCAAAGTCACGCACAGTTCCTTGGATTTGAAAGACCTTGGGCACTGAACCAATGACTGAACATGCAGGGCAGTGATGGCTTACATTCTTGTAGCACAGCACAGATCTGTCTTAATACAAAGTGGGTACCGTTCATCCCCTCTTCCAAATGTTCAGACTGAGGCTCGGAATTATAAACATTACCTGTCATACATAACAAACCGAAGTCAGTGAGCCTGGACCTGCCTTCTAATGTCTCCTTCCCATGGCCAGTGGTTCAGGTTTAATGGTGATGCTAGCGTGTCTCTCCCCCCCCCCCCCCCCGTAGTCTGGCACCCTAGGCCCTGCCCTGGAGGTATCATGCAGTGAGCTGGTTCTGTTTGTGAGCTGAGTTTTCAATCTTCAGTGACCCAAGCTGAGGGGTCACAACTACGGATCTAGGTCTTCTCTGGCCTCTCCTTCTTGTGAAGAAACAGGCTCTGGGTGGGATGTGATCTAGCAAGGGAAAAGAACAGAGATCCCAGGGAATTATGCCTGGAGGGGAAAGGAAAGCTCCCTTCCTGCTCCTAAGGAAACCTGGGGGGGGGGTCTTCCTCCCCTGCTCATCCTGCATCCACTGGCCTAAGCAGCCTGATGCGGGCGATGCGGGCTTGGGGGTTTGGGTGGGGAGGTTGGGGGGGTAGGGAGGGTGATAATGGGACTTGGACGACAGATGGACCCATAACTACAGCCCAGGGTAGGGGTTGGTAGAGCCAGGTCATGCCGGGCCATAGATGTGGGGCAGGTGAGATCCAAAGGGCATCAGGGCCTAGGTGGGGGCATGGTGACAGATTAGAGAAGGGAGCCATCAGTGGAAGTAGTTGGGCTGGGAGCGTGGTGAGGTACCTGGATTAAGCTCCTAACCCGACAGGGACTAACTAGAGGCGTGGTAAGATTCTAGGAGAAGAGCGTGGTGGGGGCGGGGCTCCTGGCGAGCAGGGGCGGGGCGGGTTCCGGCAGTGGCGGTTGCCGGGCTACAGAGCGGAGTGGCGGCAGGGCTGCTCTGGATCCCGGTGCAGTCTAGCGCTCGCACGCCACTCCACCCGAGCCTCGGACTGCATTCGGGCGCTGCTGGACAGGACAAGAGGAAGGTAGGCGTCTCTGTAACGTGACTGCAGTACTGCGGGGCCCAGCTGGCCTGGGGATCCGAGCCGAGGGGAGGTGGATGCCTGAGGCAGGAGGACTGGCAGCCGAGGCGCACGTGCGGCTAGGAGCGCCTTGGACAACCTAGTCACTTAGAGCGTGGGTGGGGGTGGGCGACAGCGTGAGTGACAGGACTTAGCTAGGGTCTAGTCCGTGAAGGATGTGTTTGTAAGGCACACGTGCGTGTGCAGATCGCGCCTAGCCCATCCACTCTCTCCCATGTCCAGAGTCCCAGGGTGGGCACCCGGAGCCCCCAGTCGGCGCCCACGCCCTACTGCGCAACTGCGGCGGAGAGGGCCAAAGGGGAAGGTTTTAGAAGATCCATCTGTAATCCAGAATCGTTTTCACTCTGTGTAAAAAGGATTCTTGAGTACTAGAGTTGCTAATACATATGAGCAGAGCATGTCATGGATTGGAGGAGAAGAGCAAGCTCTCACGGGCTTGTCAGCGCCCCCTTGCCATTTCTTGAACTAGAGTTTAGTTACGTTATTTCATTATTTTATTCTGTTATTTCGGGGGGGGGGGTTTGTCTCTTCATGTAGCTTAGGCTGGCCCTAACCTTCTGTTGCTCAGGCTGGCCTTGAACTGAATCCAACTGCCTCAGCCTTCTGAGCACTCAGATTACTGGATGTATTCTTGGATCTCAAGTTTGGCAGCATCTGAAACCTGTGATCAGTTTTATAATAGTAAACTAACCACTAAGCCTATAATAATAAGAGTCAATTGGTAAACAAAACTTTAGACACTATTGAGTCTTTCTCTAAGTGAAACAGTTCAATTCAATTTATTTATGAAGGTGTGTGTGTGTCTTTACATCAGTGACATGTCCTTTGACAAGGCAGTTTATACACACAGGAAATGGATATTGTATTATTAGACGTGGCTTCTGTAAACTGAAGAATTTATTTTTGTATTATCATTTCATGATCAGCTTCTTATATGCACAGGGAGGATTATATTACATTAGGTCAGGATTTACTGGGCATATTTTCTGTGGAAGACGGTATGTATCTAGAGGGGTGAAGAATTAAGTACTAATATAGAAGACAGTGTTTGAAATATTCAGAGGTATGGGTAGGAAAAACGAATTTTTCTTTGCATGTTGAGTTGGTGTGAAAGGAATACAAAATATAAAAGTGTGTTATGAAAATATTGCCTTACCATTAAAGCATTACCATAGCTCTGTAAGTTCATTTTAGTCAATGAAAGTGTCTTGAAACATCTACTTTATTACTAGCACTCCATGGCTTTATTGACTTTAGAATTTTCTTTTCCATAGTAGATATTAACTCTTGAGATGGTATGCTAGTATTTTCTGGGACAATTGTAGAAATTGTTTCTTTGGTGGGAGTGACTAATGATGAGTTCCAACTAGATTCTAATCTGAAGCCAACAGATATGAACTCTTATGCACTAGAAATGGCAGTAACTATGGTGTAAAATGCCTTTCCCAGTAAAAGACTTGTATAACAGACATTGTTAATGTGCAAGTAGGTGTGTGTGTGTGTGTGTGTGTGTGTGTGTGTGTGTGTGTGTAGATGTGTGGAGGCCAGAGGACAATTGAATATCTTTATTACCATTTGCCTTATTCCTTTGAGACATGACCTCTCATTGAACCTGAAGATTGTTCTTTCAGGTAAACTACCAGAGCCGTAGCCCACCTGTCTCCATTCCCCACACTGGATCATAAGAATTTGTAGCCACACCTTGGTTTTTATTTTTTACATTCCAATCTCAGTTACCGTTACCCCTCTCTCCTTTCCTCCTGCTCTCCTCACTTCTTCCACCCCCAACTCCCATCTGCTCCTCAGAGAGGGTAAGGCCTCCCCTAGGAAGTTTACTAAGTCTGTACCATCATCTCCTTGACACACTTTGTTTTTGTTTTGTTGTTTGTTTGTTTGTTTGTTTGTTTTTTTGTTTTACTTGGGTGCTAGGAATCCAAACTTGGGTCCTCATGCTTGCAGAGCAAGCATTCTCACCTACTGAGCTATCTCCCAGACTCCTATAAAAAAGTAAAACTTTATGCATCGGTGTTTTGCTTGCATGTGTGTCTGTGTAACATGTGTATATAGTACCTGCAGAGGCCAGGAAATAGCACTGGACTCCCTGGGACTAGAGTTACAGGTGGTTGAGAACTGCCATATGGGTGCTGGGGATTAAACCCTGGTCCTCTGGAAGAGCACCCAGTGCTCTTATGTGTTCTTAGCCACTACTGAGCCGTCTCTACAGCTCCTAAAAGAGTTTTTTAACTCCTAAAAAAAAAATCCCAGAAAATTAGTACAGATGATGAAATGATTCAGAACTTAACTCATGTATATTCAAATGAACTCAGAATTCAAATGAACTGTACAAGCAAAAACAATGAATGGCTTTTGACTGGCCGTGTTAGTTTGCATGTCCTCCTTAGTACAATAATGGAATTTACTAGTCGCAGCACTTAGGGAACTTAAAGTATGTTGAGGCTTTAAAAACCAGTGGAGGAATTGAGCTAACACTCATGAGAACTTCCTTCTCCTTTGCTTATTTAAAACTCCAAACCCAGGCTTCCTTTAGTTCAGTCTTCTTGATCAGTTCCACCCCCAAACGTTGTAACCACAGCACAGTCAGAAAGCTTCATGCATCTTCAGTCACAAAATTCCAAATTGTTTTAAATCTGACAAATCCATATTAAAAATCAAGCATTTAAAATTCTAGACAAAACCATCAAGTTCCACCAGTGCCAAATCCGGTTGACTAAGAATGTCCTCCTAGAATAAGTGTGCATGCCAAAGGAGTGAGCCACCAGCTGCCACAGAATGGGCAGAGGCCACAGAACAGTTAAATACATGTGTCCTGCAGCAGGTGACTAGTGGATGTCCATAGGCTTTGCAAAGGAAATTCCAGCTGAAGAAAAAGACAAACAAGGCAATATGAACAGAATTGCCTCTGTTCGCAGGCTGAGCGTGGAGTTCATTCATTATACTTTATTTGTTGAAAGTGTTTACATTTGAAAGTAAGATGTTTAAACAGAACTGGGTTATCTTGTAGTGCACACATCACAAAGCTTATATGTTTTAAACTATAGGATTAAAACCCAGGGTTAAAAAGAAAAAAGTCATCCATCAGCAGTTATATGAGGCTGTGATTATTGAGCTTCTTTTCAAAAAAAAAAAAAAAAACCCTTGGATGGGTCTCATGAGGAAATTCTAAATGAGCAGAGGCAGCCTATGAAGGAGGACACTCCAAATGGTATAAAGACCTTTTGGAATCTGCCCAGGCTTCCTTCCAAAATAAAAATTTAAACAGCTGTGGCGTAGGGATGGCTGTGCACAGTCCCGAGAGCAACTGTGTGCAAGCTCTTGTCGTCAGTGATGCTGTGTTGATAAACATTCAGTTGACTTCAGAAAAAGTACATGACTTATTAACAGTGTATTTGTTGAGTGAACATTTTGAGAATCCTGACATTCCCCTAGAGCAAACATGATTGAGTTCACAACTCAAGAAATAAGAATTCATCTGGGAAAACCCTGCTGTAGGTTAAATCCTGTTAAAACAAAGCAAACAGAACTAACTAGAAGCCTTACAGTGGCCCTTGTTGATTTTGAACTTTGTTGTGTTTGGCAGCAGGAAATCTTAGCGCTTGTAGAGTTTTTAGTTGAAAACATTTTGTTATTTGGAAGAAAAACCCCTCTCATTTCCCTTTCAGTGTGCACATTCCTCTCAACCTTAACACACCTCTGCAAGCTGTCTAAGCTGCCAGGGATGCCAGCTCCCTTGCGTGAATAAGGATTTTCTGAATACAGTGAAGTAGGGTGAGATTCAGAATAGCCACAGGCTGAGGCTTACTGTCCTTTTGGAAAATAGCGTCTTAAATTTCTGTTCTTCTGCTAGCATATGGGACTAGTGGTATTTCTAAGCCGCTGCTCCACTGTCACAATCTAAGCATTTGCATTTATCACATTGGCTTTATTCCCCTGGCAATTTTTATAAGCAGCAAGTTATGGGTTTGCTTTAGTGTTGTTCCGTTTCTTTAATTTTCATCTTATTGCTTATTAGAAAAATCCATGGGTCGAACACTGCTTAGCTACATAATGTTACTATAGTTATACTAGATGAAAACCTACCTGTCCCCTCCACTTTATCTGTGGGTTAATAAAAAGTTTTCAAGAGTAGAAAAATAGAGGCTGAATGTGGTGGCTTGTGCTTATACGTTCTGCAATAGGGGGGATGAGGCAGGAGGTTTGCAATGAGTTGCCCTACATAGTGACACTTGATCTTAAAAACCAAAAGTAAAAATAAAATAAAACAGAGAGATGGAATAAAAAGAAAACTAAATGATTTATTCTGTAAAAGACTATGCAGGTTATCCTAAGCATTGTATGCTTTGACGATTCACCCAATTCAATATAAAGATGGTTCTCAGAAATGTTACTTATTGTTTGACCTAGGGTGATAAACATCAGCTTTTCTTTCTTAGAGACAGTTGCTAAATGAGGTTCATCATCCCAGGCCCAGAAATCTTGAATCAGAAATTTGCCAAAATCTGAGCCCAGCTTGACAGACCGAGTCTCCTGGGCATTGCTTTCCTGAGCTGCGGCCTCTAAGGCCCCTTTGCCCATGTACACGTGGCACAGTTTTTTTTTTCCCCAACAAGTGCCAGGGGTGTGCATCTACAGCACCTGTTATATTTCTGTCCCTGCCAAGGTAGGCCAGTTGGGACACATCTGCATTAGTGCCCATTCACGCAAATGAGCAAGCAGAGCGACTTTGTGTAAGAGCCTCTTCAGTGCAGCTGGCGAGATGTGTGCCAGCCCTGCACTTTAGACTCCCCTACCTTCATGTTCTGGCCTAGTTCTGATACCATTAGCCTGCTTGGTGTGGCTGCAGGCAGACATTCAGGCAGGAATGCTGCTTCTGAAGTGGCAGCCAGAGCAGTTTCTCTGTATCTGTTCTGTAGACTCAGATGCTGGGTGGTTGGAAGGTGTTTCCAGCATGAACATTTTGAGAAACTACAGAATCTTCAGACTTACAGGCTTGAAGAGTTGATGTCAGATACATAGATCCCTGAAACATAGTTTTAAAACAGTTTTACAAATAGCCTTTTTATTGCCTTGATTTTATTTTAAATATTATTAACACTAGTTATGTCATTATGTTTTTCCTTTTTTAATGAATGCCAAACAATTTCATAAGGAATTTCATTCTATTCCAGGAAATTCGTGGTCACACTCATAACACTCCACCAATGAAACTCTTGGTCTCTAAAGTGCTCCTTGGCCAGGATATAAATGGCGTGTAGAAGTGATTCCTACTGAGCTGTGAGCTGTTTCCAGATGTACAATGTTAGCACCATCCCCACCCAAGGCACCCCATGACTCTTCACTCAAACTGGGTTGAACAAGTAGAAAAATGATTAAATTTGCTGTTTTCTTACTTGTCAGCAGCTTTTTTGAGGCAATTCTACTTTCCTCAATAATACAGTCACACAAGGCTCAAGTCTGCAGGGACGTGACAGAATGTCGAAGACCCTGCGTGGGGTCACCAGACAGGAATTTGATTTGACCTCCATTGGCTCTAGTAGTTTTGACTTTTGACCTTTTGCTTTCTCTTCCATTGCATGGAGATAGATACCTACTTAAAAGTAGGGAAAGAGCAGTATGCCTTTTATAAACACAGGACTCGGCTTGGTGCGAGCTTAAATGGTAGGCGATTAGTTCTTGCTCTCCTCAGGCCGAACTTTGATGTCCTACAGTGGTCTGGCAGAGGATGAGTCTTCAAGGACAATTGTCCCATGCAAAGTAATTTGATGCTCAATAAAAATGTCATGACATGAGGGAGGGGGGTAGTAACACAAAAGTAATGTGAAGAGGAAAAGGAAGTAACTAATGGAGAAGGATGTTTAAATGGAGAGAGGGATGGGACTGCTGGGCAGAGGAGGGAGTTGGGTGAGAGGTGACTATCACTAGGACGTTTGAAAAAGCCATATGGAAGCCTACTATTTTTTAAGCCTTCTACACACACACACACACACACACACACACACACACACACACACTTAATTGGAGTTAGCCTACATAGGGGATAATGTGCTGCTTAGAAGCTGTAGGTTGCCAAATAAAAAGCTCAGTGCCTGATGTAGGGTACCTCCACTGAGCTGTTGGTTGTGGGTGTCCTGGAGACCTTCCAACAAAACTGGCTATTGCCATTGCTCTTAGCTGCCGACCAGAACTTGGTGTAAAGACACAAATGATAAAGATACCATATACTTTAGTCACAGTACATGGAGAAATCAAGTGGATACTGTCCAGGAAACTTCCTTCCTGCTGGCTAGCTTTCATAGTACTGGTAGGCGCTATGGGGATTGCTGAGGCAAAAGTTATCAACCGTCTTACTCAGATGGGAGCCCAGTGAACTCCAGTAAGAACTGATGTGACAAGATATGCCTGTAGGTATAATAGTACCATGGATGTTGTGGGGTAACCAACAATTATCAAATCATATGTCAGGCCTGCTCCACAATATGAAATGCATGCCTAGTATTGTCAATATGGATCCAAACCCATGGCTGGCAAGTTCATGGGCTTCAAAGGTAAAACATATTACTGTTCGTAGTCTAAAGGACATAGTAGCAAATGGCTCTACAAATCCATCTCTATATCTATAGATCAGTACAGCTCTCAGACCTCATTGGAGAAGTTTCTTTGTACAGTAGATGGCAGTTAACACAGAAATAGTTAATTCTCTGGCCATAGTGCAGAGAATAACTATAGAGTTTTCAGACACATTTGGGGACATCTGTATCACATACATTCCCACCAGGCTCAGAGACCATCAAGGAAGACAGAATGGAAAAGTTGAAGAGCCAGAGGTGGGTACTGGGGTGAAAAAATTATCTTCTGGAAATGACAGGACTATGATACTAATGAACTCACAGCAGCTGTGCTAGCCTGTGCAAGACCTGCACAAAATCTGGCCATTCAACATTCTAGCACGGGGAGGGCATCATAGGCCACCACCCCTAACTGAGGAGCTCTTGACAGTTAATGACTTCTTGGAGAGGAAGAGTTGGTTTTCATTAATGGTAGGTCCACAATCCAGTGGATGGCCTCTCACCCATTAGTACACGGGCAGCACAAATTAGATTCAGTAGATTACTTTTATTTTTTAAAAGATACAAGGTTGGGAGAGGTGGAGAGTAGGAGTGGATCTGAGAGGAGTTAGGAGAAGGAGTGAGGTAGAAATATGATCAAAATGCGTTATGTTCATGTATGAAAGTCTTAAAGAATTAAAAAGTATTTTTTTTAAAACACCATAACATGATGGACAGCATTTGCTAATACTTTATAGTAGTTTCCATGTTTCAGAAACACCCTGAATCAGTGACCTCTCCCACTGTGCTGGAGGACTCCCTATCCTGCTGGGATGTTTGGCTTGTTCCTCACAGGCTAAGGGTCTTGCTCTTGTTCACACAGCTGCTTTGTGAGGTTCCCTGTGAACAGTGGGCCATGGAGCTCTGCCTGTCATTGATTGAAATTTATTCTGAACTGGGTTCGGTTGAAGCAGACCTCTAATTCCAACTGTTTGGGAGACTGAGGAGATGAGTTTAAGACCTGCCTGGGGCAATTTAGCACAGCCTTAGCTCAAAATAAATAGAAAGCAAAAACCTCTTAGGAGGGTTGGGGAGATGGGTTAGTGAGTACTCCCACATAAAAAGCCAGGCACAACTGTGATACGATCATACCAAGGCTGGATGGCGGACACAGGAAGATCTCTGGGGCTTGCTGCCCAGCCAGTCTCAAAAAAGAGCCTGCTGGCTGAGCCATCTCAGCAGCACTGGGTCTCTGCACTATGTCCGTGTTCCCCAGCATTTCACAGGGGTCCCCCGAGAACCTTCTGTTGATCGTGATCACACATTTTTCACATCTTAGAACCATGTCAAGCAGTAATCTGTGGTATATACTTCAAGGAATGCAATTCATCTCCTTAGCCCCTCACCTCCCCACCCTCAGTCACTCTGTAGAGGCAGCGGAGTCCATGGATAAGTCTGAGGTGTGTTGGGGAAAGACATGACCAAGAAGGTAAAAGGTTTGAATTCACCCCAAATGGCTAATTATTGAGAGCACTCGCAGCAATGTCTGTCCTGACAGTGTGGCTCTCACAGGAGAAAGTTGAGTGACAAGTCCGGGTCCCAGCACTCGGAGACCTTTGGCCTCAGTCTCAGCTCTGACTCCCTGCACTGTTCTTTCAACTGTTTTGCTTGTGCTCGGGGTCCCTTGTTCCCATTCTCTGCTCTGGTTCTAACTAGTAGATGGCATCACATCCTATCCCCATTAACTATGGAAGATTCCATTTTCAAATACACCAAACTGCTGTTTCCCTTCCTGATGGATGGAGCCACCTGGGGAGGCTTTGCTTAAAATAAAAACAAAACAAAAGAAAAAACCCCATCCCCACAGATCTCCTCTCCTGACCTTTTGAACATCTGAGAAACAAAGCAAACAAGCAAGCAAAAATAGCGTTGTTTCTACATTAAAAAAAAAAATCATTCCTGGTGAAAATCAAGAGGCCGGGTTTATTGAAATGTTAGGTCGTTGCCTCTCATTGTATCCCTTGTTCAAGTGACATTTAGATGTTTTCAAATGAAAGCTTATCGGACACCCAGCCTCACTCTGTGTTGTGCAGTGTTGGGGAGGATTCACTCAAGCCCAACCTCAGATTTAGCATCTGTTCCTGGGAGGAGGCCACGATCCCAGATCTGTGCAGGGTTTGCATTCATAGAGGGCTTCGTGTTGCCCTAGAACTGCCCCACTTGGCCTTTGCATCTGATCTGGTTCTAATTGCATTGTCACCTGGAATGGGTTACTTAGCCATTTCTGATGCTAAGTTTTCCCATCTCTAAATAATGACAGTATTGATGGTTCTCTAGAGCCGTGGTTCTCAACCTGTAGGTCTTGACCTCTTTTAGGGTGGAGCCACACTGAGTGACGCTTTCACAGGGAAAACACAGATATTTACATTACACAGATTCATAACACTAGAAAATTACAGTTATGAAGTAGCAATGAAATAATTTACGGTTGGGGGGTCACCATGACATGAGGAACTGTATTAAAGGGTCACAGCATTAGGAAGGTAGAGAACCACTGCTCTAGAAGTCTCTGGAGTAAGCAAATTAGCATACTAGAGACACACCGGTGCTTAGAAGTGTTGTTTTGTTGCTGTTATTATCCTGTTGCTTCCATCCATGCAGGAAAACCACACACACACACACACACACACACACACACACACACACACACACACACACACACACACAAAATGAAATAAAATGGTTTTTTTAAAAGATAAGTAACACTCAGTGCCTTGTGTTTACAGAAGTGGTGGTCACATTAAGTAGAGAGTGGTCCCTAAGACTTTGACTATTAACTGTGTCTTCTTTCTTATCTCTGACTTGTACTCTTCAGGAATAAACACATCTGATGAAAGCCATGGCTTTAAAGGTCCTGCTTGAGGGAGGGAGAGTGCCCCTCATCACCACGCTTCTCCTAGGCTATTTGGTAAGTATACTCTCCACTCGTCTTTCTTTCCTATGAATATGGAGAAAGAATTCATATAGTGGTCTCAGGATTATGAGTGTTGTAATCTCAGCACTCTAAGTGAGAAAGAAGATTGCAAGTTCATGACTAGCCTGGACTGTGTAGCAAGATCCTTTCTCAGAACAAACAAACAAAAATAAAACCAAGACTATTTTCTATTAATGAGATCATTGTTTTTTAAAAATCTCTTTCACATTATGCCTGCTCTCTTTTGTATTAGGTAGTGCTGTTGCCACAGGTGTTGAAATTATTTCATGTAAAGCTAGGTAAAGTCATAAATCTTGTTGCCATGTTACTCTTAGTATTATGTTAGGTTAATGGCATTATTTGGGGTTTATAGGCATATTTCTATCATAATACACCCTAGAGCAGTGGTTCTCAGCCTTCCTACTGCTGAGACTCATTAATACAATTCCTTTGTTGTGGTGTCCCCAACCATAAAATTATTTTGTTGCTACTTCATTACTGTAATTTTACTACTGTTATGAATAGTAACATAAATATCTGATATATAGGATATCTGATACGTTTTCCCAGTGAAAAGATTGTTCAACATCCCTCCCACTCCCAACAGGGTCTTGACCTGTAGGTTGAGAATCACTGGCTTTAGAGTCTAAGAAGACCATAAATTCTAAGTTGATTTCCAGGATCTAAACAGTTAATGAAGAAGTCAGAATAGTTGGTTGTTGTTTTGTGGGATTAAATTCAGAACCTTGTGCATGCTAGGCAAATATTGTACCATTAAACTACATCACTAGATAAGATAAACTTTTTGTATCTATCGAGTTCAAAAAATGGAAAAGACAGAGAATTTTTAGTGTTTTTGAAAGTGTGATAAAAGGCCTGTGGAGGTATCCAGTAGACTTGACATCTATATAATCTGGAGATATAATAAGGACCTACAACTATAGAGAGAGTTATTAACTCTAGAGACAGTACCCGAAATCTTGGAAGGTGAGGTCAGTGGAAGTTAAGTCAGCCTGGAGTCTGTATCCTTGAGGAAGTTATGAGGGAAAAAAAAAAAAAACAGCTATGTAGCCTCCTTTCTGACTTACAGTTGTCAAACACCAAGGAAATGGCCTGGGACAGAGGTAGAATTTCTTCCTCAAGATTACATTTATTTGGGGCAAAAGGGAAACTTCTATCTGGAGCTATGGAAGGTAGGAAAAGGGCCTGTTAGACCTCTAGCCCCAGAGGACTTTCTAGTTCTGAGCTGACCGTGGATTCTCCTTCCCACCCTGGATTCTCCTTCCCACTGGTCCCGGAGGTGGAGGCTTTGACTGTTTGAAAGCACAACATGAGAGCTCTTGCTTCCCGAGGGAAGACCCATCTGTGGCGTGCTTAGCCATTCTATGTGTGTGACACACAGATGTAACAGTGGCTGTCCTCACAGGATCTCTAAAGGTTTTCAGCTTTAATTTAGAACAGCAAAATGGGTATCATGAAGTTAACGAGGGTGTCCCTGCTTAGAGTAAAAGGTTGAGCCAATTCCCTTTTTCTGAGACACCATCAACAATGCTGCCCTATTTATTATTTCACAAGTTTTCATCCTTAGAACTTCTAGGTAAATACACTGTAAAAACAAGAAGTTTCTAGCCTTCTTACATCTCAATAGGTAACAGTTGTTTTTGTTATTCTTAGATAGGGTCTCCAGTTGCCTGTGATGGCCTCAGACATGTTACACAGCTGAGAATGGCCTTGAACTGCTCTCCATGCCTGAGTGCTTGGGTCACAAGCACATACTGCCACTCTCATATTACATGGTGCTGGGGATCAAACTTAGGGGTTCATGAATGCTAACCAAGCACTCCACCATTTGAGCCAAGATCTCAGTTTGAGTTAACCTTATAAATGTAATTTTTAAAATTTTTATTTAATTGTTTTTCAATTTTTGAACAGGTTATACATGTTGAAGTCACCCTCCTCTCTGCCCTCCCTCTTCTTACCTCTCTCCCTTCCATTTGTCCCCTTTATTACTCTAAACAATGTCACTTCTATTTTCATTTCTTATACAGACACATGATTTTATGTTACTATGAAAGACAACATTATGTAGCTCAAGTTGGTCTCTAACTCTCTAGCCAAGGATGACCTTGAACTTCTTTTTTTTTTTTTTTAAGATTTATTTATTATGTATACAGTCTTCTGCCTGCATGTCAACCTGCAGGTCAGAAGAGGGCACAAGATCTCATTACAGATGTTTGTAAGCCACCGTGTAGATGCTAGGAATTGAACTCAGGGCCTCTGAAGAGCAGCCAGTGCTCTTAACCTCTGAGCCATCTCTCCAGCCTCGACCTTGAACTTTTGATCCTCCTCCCTACACCTCTCCAATGCTGCCATGACAGGCATTCACCCCACCACATAGGGTTATACTTTGCTGGGGATTGAACCCAGGACTTCATTCATGCTACAAAAGCACTCTGCCAAATCAGCTACATTCCCAGCCCAGTAGTAACTTTTTTACAGAACATTGTCAATAAGTAAGTAAGGGCCAGTGAGATGGCTCAGTAGATAGGAGCACTTGCCACCAAGCCTGATGACTTCAGTTTGATGCCTGGGGCCCATACGGTGGAGGGAGAGAACTGACTCCCACAAATTGTCCTCTGACCTCCACACGAGTGTTGTTGAATGTGCACTACATACACACACAAATAAATATGTATATAAATAAATGTAAAAAAGCAAGTAAGCACATATCTATAGAATGACAGTAATAATGTAAACTTGTTTTTAGTAGATCGATGTTGCTAGATTAATTAAGCTAATGAATGGGGGGTTGCTTATTACCTAGTTTTTTGATCACAGTATGGTTTTTCCATGTAAGGTCTACGCTCTGAGCTAAAGCACACTGTTCAGTCCCAGGAAGGGCTGAATGGTGATCAGTGAGGATGTGAGTTCAGGTTCACACAACACTTTTGTTTGTAAAAGTCCAGAGCTGGCCATTGGTCATCTCTATCACCACCGCTATCCTCAGGAGGTGTGAGCTCATGGTTTTCAGATAGTAGTTTTCAAAGAGGGTCTCCAAGCGAGTGTAGTGCACCTGGAATCTCCATCCAACCAAGGGGCGGTACTTGGGGAGAGGAGGCATGAAGGTAGGGAGTTTGAGGCCAGCCTGGGCTGCATCTTGAGATCCTGTCTCAAATAAACAAAACCAAATAAATGAACAATAACAACAACTTTTTAAAAATTAAGTGCAGGGATATCTAGAGGATAATCACAAGTTCCTGTGGTGGTGTGGCTCTATCTCACCTGTGTATGCATTGTTAGAGTTGATTATGTTCATATTCTTCTAAGATCAATAAAAGGTTGGTTGTTTGGTTGGCTGGTTTTAATTCAGAAGTTTTCAGGTAGCAAAAGTCCTGGGGTCCCTGCAGGCTTACTTTTTCATCATCATCATCATCATCACCATCATCATCGTCATCATCAGAGGAGTAACAGATGGGGGTTATAGTTAAGTCTAGAACAAGGGGCCCTGGTTATGGGATGAGTGGACGTTCTCCAGGCTAAGAAGGATTTGTTACAGATTTACTCGTCCCCTGGATTCATTCAGAAAGCAGTGGTTCTTCTGAAATCAAAAACTTAAGCCAATGCCATGTTGAGGAAGTTTTTACTCTGTCATTCCTTTCTTGGCAAGCAGTCTGAGGAGTGGAGTGAAGATAACATTTTGGCAACCATTTTTCTTTTTCAGTCATGTAAAGTGATTTGTGAAACCGGAGACTGCAGACAACAAGAATTCAAGGATCAGTCTGGAAATTGTGTCCTCTGCAAACAGTGTGGGCCTGGCATGGAGTTGTCCAAGGTACATATCAAGTACATTCTTGTGTTTATGTGTGACAAAACATTCTTTCAAACCAAATTCTTTTAGTTGATTGTTAGCAACACTTTGGGTAACAGGACAGAATTCTTGGCTCATTATGCCACGTTAAGAAGATATTATATAATTCCCCTTTAATACTTCTAATCTACTAAGTGATGATCTGTAGTCCGTAAGGCTAAGATTTCTTTATTCAGATAAACACCAGCCCAAACATAAGCCAGAGCGTGCCCACAGGTCGCAAGCTAGCATGGCCAGAGAGAAGGGGCTATCCACATCTTTGACACCCCCCCCCACCAGGCCCATGAGGGCATGGCCAGGCATACCTGTTGGGGCTACTAGGAGGCGGGGCTACAGTGTCTCCCTACACTAATCCCTGTATCTTTTTGAGGTAAGTAGAGTCTAACAACTAGAATCCTACAAATACCATTGTTGTATATAACTTAGTGTTTCACTAACAGAATATTTTAGAGGTTAATTGTAAAGAACCAATATTCTACCTGAAGATTAAAAGTTAAAACACAAATAACTAAGGGTGAAATAGGGAAAATAGAAATACTACCATTTTCTGGGTCTTCTTTTTCTTAAAATGAACGTTACCATTGCTGGTCAGTCAGTCAGCCATGTTCTGAGTAGGAATGAGATGAGGCAAGCAAGGGAATTGAAGGAAGCAAGCATTATAATCTTACCAGTGTTAGTGCCCATCATTCCTGAGAGTACTTTCCAGTGTGCATTTTAAATCCTACTCATTAAGAAATTCTCCTCACAGTTGTTCATATTCCACAGTTTCTCCTGGCCTCTTCGAAGCTAAATATCCATTTGCTTTATTTTTTGGTCTTTTGAAGATGTTACTAGTTGTGGGGAAATCGGTGCAATGTTTTGTTCTCAATAAACATCAAAGCCTTCCGTTAGGGAAGAGACAATGGATTTTTGTTTTTATTGAAAGTGACTTTTAAAAGGAAAGCCCTCTCCCCTGCAGGGTGCTCTTATGTAAACCTCAATCTTATGGGTCATAGATTGTTGATCAATGATCTACAAGCAGCTGGAAACAAAGAGGTACCTATTCCACAAGTCCCATCCTTACAGGGGCTTCGCTTTCTGGTTGCTGTGTTAAGGAAGTGTTGGCTTTCAGAGTCCTGGCTTTATATCTCGATTGAAATGCCTTCTAACTCTGATAGCTAGTTAATTACTGTATCTCACCAGGAAGGTTTTGGTCCCTCCTGACTGTACCAATGTTTATTTCAGATATAGGTTCTGCCATATTGGGTAGATAGCAGGTTCTCTTGTCTAGGGACAGCACAAAAGTCAAGTGCCCAGGCCCCCGGGAGGAAAAGAGATGAGTCTTCCATCCCCTGAGAGCTTTTGCCTAACACCATGAAAAGATGTGTGTAGCTGCATGGATTCTGAGATGAGTAAACCATTGCTGAAAGTTTATTCTCTTATCTTCATCTCTCGACTGTAGAAAATATGAAATAAATATCTAGAGAATCAGACCAGAAGGTGAAGATTCAATCAGCTGTAAGTTTTTTAAATGAAATGAAAAAAAATCATCGCACAGTCTCTGTTTGCACTGACCAGGATGGTCTCTGCAGCTGAACAAACTCAAGGACCAAAGGGCTCTGAGATCTGTGAGAGAAGTAAGCCCCTGGAAGTCAGGCAGATACAAAGAGTCACAAGACACTGCTCACAACCTCCTGCTGGGCAGGAAGCCGGAACTATCATTGGCAAATTGCCAAAGCCTTGGTATGGAGAAGCCAGAGAATGCAGAGTTCCTGAGCCCTGTGTAGTGTGGCCTCACTCCATTTTACCTCCAGGGGATCAAAGAGATTCTCATGATGCATGTTAAAGAGCATTCCTCTCCTCCAACAAGGTGGGGGATGCTGGTGGCTTCTTGAAAGAGGCCAGAGCAATGTACTCCTGAAAAGACCCACCCTTGGTGGGGGGTGAGGAGGACTGGAGGGAAACTGGAGGAAAATTACCATAGCCTTAAGTGACAGGGGAGACCAGTTCGAGCTCACTCTGGCTGTCCTATCTTAGAAGCAATGGGGAGAGAGGGTGAGGAAGAGGTGAGGGTAAGTGTGTATATATGTATGTATGTATGTATGTATGAGCACCTTGAAGGTCGTTCAGGGGCACAGGCTCACAGACAGACAGACATAATGAAAGAGTCAGGGCCTGCTTCCCAGAACTAAAGGGATATATATATATATATATATATCCCTTTAGTAGTGTGGGATATATCATATATATATGATAATCCTTTTTACCCAGTTATCAGGTATGATTTGTAACAAAAAAAAACTACAAAGCACAAGAAAAAGCATACTGAAAAGCAAAAATTCAGTTTGAAGAGACAGAACAAGCACAGGAAACATGGCAGAAGAACTGGTATTCTCACAAAGAGAATTTAAAATAGCTGTGACTGGTGTGCTGTAGAATATAAAACGGTATTATTGGAGAAAGATGGGTAGGATGAACGGAAGGATGGAAATCCCTAAAAAGACCTAACTAAATACATAAGTAAATAAATAATGATGGCTGCTTCTACTGGGCCGTTGGCAGACTGGATACCACTAAGGCAAGATCTTGGAGCTTGAAGACTTTTCAGTGGACGCCTAAAACCAAAAACCATAGAAGAAATACTGAAAGAAAAACAACAACAGAATAGAATATCTAAAGATTGTGGGATAAGAACAAAACATATCAACTTGCAGAGTGGGAATGCAAGAAGAAAGGAGCAGCAGAAATACTTTGAAACAATAATGACTCGGAACTTTTCCAAATTAATGTTAGACACTAAATCCTGTAGATATGGAAGTGTTCTCTCTCTCTCTCTCTCTCTCTCTCTCTCTCTCTCTCTCTCTCTCTCACACACACACACACACACACACACACACACACACACACCACACACACACACACACACAAAAAAAAAAAAACTTGGGCAACCATTTTTAAGCTACAGAAAAACGAAGATGAAAGGGGGAAAGTCCTAAGACAGTGAGATGAAAAAAGCACCTTCTCTGCAAGGGAGCAGAGGTGAGAATGACCTCTGACTCCTCAGAAAGCATGCAAACAAGAGGGAAGCCGAGTGAGCCTTTTAAAATGTTAAGAGAAAAACCCAACAACCCAGAATCCTATGCAGTGTGAAGTTGTCCTTCTATCATGAAGGAGAATGAGGGTACGTGGCCCTGGTGTATGATCCCAGGGCTTGAAAGGCTGAGGCAGTAAGATCCTGAGTTTAAAGCCATCTTGTACTGCATAGTGAGTTCTAGTCTCAAAAAGAAAAGAGGGAAGGAGGGAGGGAGGGAGGAAGGAAGGAAGGAAGGAAGGAAGGAAGGAAGGAAGGAAGGAAGGACAGTGGTGGTGAGTGAGTGGGAGAGAAATGGAGACTGAGTGAAGTGGAAACAGAAAATTCTCCAGTGGGGACTTGGACATCTGTGAGAAACCAGCAGAGTAACAAGCAGACTCTTAGCAAGGTCATAGCTGATGACAAACCACCATCAATCAAACTGGATGTCATTGACATTTAGAGGCATCTTTTTCCTGTGCCAGCAGAATATACCTTCTTCTCAAGCTTTCATGAAAGATTTAGCAACCTGGACCACATGTCAGGTTGTAAAATCCTTCCTAACACATTTAAAAGGACATGTGAAGTGTAAATGTGATCTACCCTTCATCAGACAAAGGACAACAGAAACCAGGGACAGGAAGATAGTTGGACAAGTCCTCAGGTGCTGTGAGATAAAAAAAACAAAACAAACAAACAAAAAAAAACCACCATGCTAGATAACCAACAAGCTAGAAACAGGAGAAATTTACTTTTCCTAAGAAAATGACAATAGACTTATAAAAATTTATGAGATGAAATGAAATAGTACTTAGAAAAAGTGTATGAAATAATGCATTTATTAGAAAAGATCTAAACCACCTAACTAAACTTCTGTATTAGCAAACTAAAGAACAAATTAAATCCAAACTGAGAAGAAAATAGGTAATAACGGAGGGAGGGAGAGGTGGGGAGAGGGTGAAAGGGAGGAAGAGAGAGAGGATGAGAGGGAGAGAAGTGGATGGAAACAGGAAATCAAAAGGGAAATTAACAAAAAGATCTGTTGTTCAGAAAGATTTTTAAAAAAGGATAATTCTCTAGCCAGGCTGAGTGAGGAACTAGGGAAATAAGACTACATACTACAAATATCATAGGTGAAGGAGAGTGTCACTGCAGATCATGGGCTGAAAATTTTGGATCTGTAATCTTTCAGATAAAATGTACCAAGTCTGTAAAAGACAATCTACCAAAACATTAGAGAGAAAATGTTCCCTGAAGACCTTTACCCACCGAGGAGATCCACTCTGTCACTGTTAGTAAAATGCCAAGCAGAAAGCCAGAAGGAGTTCACCAGTTAAGAGGAGGGTTCCCCAGTCTCTCCTGTCATACAAAAGCAGAGAACACAAACTCATGTAGCGAGTGTTAGGCTAACAGCACCTACTATCAACATCAGACAACAATAATACAAAAAGAGAGAGAAAGCTACAGAACAATAACTCTCATGAACATAGGCATGAAAGTCTTCAACGAAAAATCAACAAGTTCATGCCAAGAATATTCCACTGTATTCTGATGATCGCTCCCAGGCAGTGTAATATCACGACTGTGTGGGATTTGTTCCTGTCATGCAAGCCTGGTTGACCATTTGAAATTCAGTAAGTGTAACCCATCACATCAACACACCAAAGAAGAAAAATCATGTGCCATATCAGTAACCATTTGAAAGCCATTCAATACCCATTCAAAATGAAAACTCCCAGTAAAGAAGGAATGGAGGGGAGATTTACTTAACCTGATAAAGAATACCCTGCTGGAACAACTATAATTAGTAATTATTCAGAGGAATTAAAAACTTGTATTTATACAAAATCTGTACAGGGTTGACTATGGAAGCAGGTTAACTCACGATCATCAAGACCTGCAAGCAATGCAGTCAGTTATCCTAAGATAGGCAAGTGAGAGACCAGACCATCCAGTCAATGCAATATTATACTGCACCAAAAACTGATAGCAAGCAATGAAAAGTCATGGAGACCCTCAAATGCATACTTTGTGACAGTTTGAAGATAGCAAAAAGGTAGAATACAGCACGTCAAATATGTAGTTGTGCACACCTGTAATATGTGCAGCACCAGGACTGAACCCCAAGAGAACTAAGTAGAGGCTTCGGGTCATAGAACAGCAGTCGTGGTGTGAGCGGACTGAAACCAATGCATCATTCAGACACAAGAAGTTGATAATGGAAGACGCTATGTTGGTATGGAGGTGTGGGATACAGCTCCCCTCTCAGTTTTACTGTAAGCCTAAAACTGGTCTTTAAACCATGAAGTCTTGAGGGATGAGGAGATGACCCGGTTGGGTAAGTGTATTAAGTACAAGCATCAGGGCCTGAGTTTGATCCCTCAGACATCACATTAAAGAAACTCCTGGCATGGTGGCATGCACCCATGATCCCAGCACTAGGAGTGTAGGCACAGAAGGATCCCTGCAGTCAGCTGATCTCTAGTCTAGCTAGATTGGTGAGCTCCAGGTTTAGTATGAGACCCTGTCTCAAAGTTTTTGAGCATATGAGGAGGTACTATAGTGACTTCTGGCCTCTGCACAAACATGCACATTTCTCACTCTCAAACATATACAACGTTGTTTCAAAATATTAACAAAATGAAGTCTTAGTTGAGTGTGGTGGCATGTGACTATAATCCCACCTACTTAGGAGGCTGAGGCAGGAGAATTATTAATTGGAGGCTAGTCTGGGTGACAGATTCCTGTTTCAAAAACAGCATCAAATAAAAACAAACAAGAAAAGCATGAAGTCTTTATAAAATTATCACCAATCAATTGTTTGAGACTATTATCTGATAGAACAGCCATCATGAATGAGATACAGGAGTATTTGGCTTCAATGAATGAGTGAATGAGCAAGTAGCATCCTTCCATTTTCCTAGACTTTCAAAACAATGAACAAGGTTCCTCTGACTGTCCAAAACCACCCCTTCCCATCCTTCTGCCTTGTTTTCACTCAAGAACCCTACTCTGGTTCCCATTTCCCCACCTGGCTCATACAATCCTTCACTACAGACCCAGATCTGGAGCCGTCACTTTCCCCTAAGTAAAACACTCTTTGTATTCACCTGACTCAATAGGCGTGTTCGGCCTGTTAGAGATGTGTCATACACACATTCATAGATGGTTTCACATGCAGTGAAAATTGATATGTAGATCCTATAACCCCAAAGTTAAATAAGCAAATGGGCTGAGGATCTGTCTCAGTGGAAGAGTGCTTGCCTAGTTCTGACTCCAATCCCCACTTACTTAAAAAAATCAAATAAAAAGAAAAAAAAGAAAGAAACAACAACAAAAAGAGAGTTTCTGTATTTCAGATTCCTATGGAATCTGCTTCCCCTGTGGCGATTTGAAGGAGAATGGCCCCCATAGACTCATATGTTTGAATGCTTGGTCCCCAGTTGGTAGAACTGTTTGGGAAGGATTAGGAGTGGTGGCCTTGTTGGAGGAGGTGTGTCACTGGGGATGGCTCTGAGGTTTCAAAAGACTGGTGCCATCACTACTGCTTTCTCTGCCTCCTGTTTGTGAACTTTCAGCTGTTCCTGCTACCATGCTTTTGCTCTGCCATCATGGACTCTAACCTGCTGAAACTATAAGCCCAATTAAATGCTTTTTATAAGTTGCCTTCATCATGGCGTTTTGTCACAGCAAAGGAAAAGTGACTAAGACACCTAGGTAGCAGATTTCCCTAAGCATTGAAGCTATACTATACTATACTATACTATACTATACTATACTATACTATACTATACTTTACCATACTATACTATACTATACTATACTATACCCCAATGCCCTGGGAGCAGCATCCACAGTGTTCCAGTGTACATGGTGTTGCATAGATACATTATGACATAGACATGTTAGCACATGGCCTGTGCTGTCCCCTTGAGAGTGACAACTCCTGCCAGTACAGCTTGGTTGCCTCACTGTCCAGCCCACCCAGGCCCCCAGCATAGTACATTTGCTCAGGGGTTGAATGAATCCACACACCTTGAGTGTTTTTTTTAAAGATACTTACTGTCTAACAGTATGAACATCAATGAATTAGTATACAAGCAATATATTTTATAATGTCTTTAATCTTGGTTTTTGGTCAGTGAATAAAATTAATAATAAAAAAACAAACTTTTATTTAAAGAGTAAAACAAAGTTCATTCTCCCTAGATATCAGAGCCTCTGGATAACCTTATTTATTATTTTAGTTTACTGTTTTCACTGGGTCAAACATAACTTAGTACTTAGGTCCAGTGCGTGCGTGCGTGTGTGTGTATGTGTGTGTGTGTGTGTGTGTGTGTGTGTGTGTGTGTGTGTGTGTGTGTGTGTGTGTGTGTTGCTGTGCATTAGACTCAGAACCTTTCACATCCTAGGCAAGGACTCCACTACTGCGCCATATCCTCCAGCCCTCCTTTCTCCAAGATGAGGTGTCTGAAGCATCATACTCCAGGGTCATAATGTGTTTTCCACTGCAAGAATGTATCTGTGTTTTCAAACTAGAGTTAGAGAAACTTTGGGTAGACAGGCATAAGTACATTTTCCATCTGTGGTTTTATTACTCCTAGTTATTATTTTCTTTGTAAGACATTCAACTCTTTTTCCTTAAGGTGTCTAGGCTTACCTATTGCTGGTTAGGTTTCCACCATCTGTAATATGCAATTGGGGTTTGCTGATAGCAGCTGGAGCAGTGTTCTGGAGATGCTGTGTGCCTTGGTGCACTTGTCAGATGGGACCAGCCTCCTGTACCTCCTGTCAGTCATTAGAGAAGAAGTCTGCTTAGAGACCCCTGCTCTGACAATACGCTTTCCTTCCGTGCCACTGTTACTTAGCTATCGGAACCTGTCATGAAACCTAGAGAATTGAGGTTGCGTTTTGTTCTTTTATTTACTTATTTTTAGGTTTATGTTTTATATTTGCTTATTTTTATGTTTCGCCTGCATATATAATGTCTGTGAACCGTGAGTGTGCCTTGTGCCCATGGAATTCAGAAGAGATTGTTGAATCCCAGGGGACTGGAGTTACAGGTGGTTGTGAGCTGCCATGTGGGTTCCGGGAATTGAACCTGGGTTCTCTGGAACTTCAGTCAGTGCTCTTAACCACTGAGCCATCTCTCCAGCCTAGTTTTGTTATTCTATAATAGATACCTTGCAGTTGTGATGACAGATGATGTGACCAAAATAGGCCAGCAAATGTTATCATATGACTTTTGGGTACCAAATAATAGAATCCTCATACCGCATCTCCTAAGTAAGGTTTATGATTGTTCCCATCTTAGGGGTGGACAACGGTCACCCAGAAGTTGATCGATTTGTCATTGTTGTGTCTAGTCCACTATATGCCAGGGCCAGGGATGGTGCAGCTACCTGGAGTTCAAACCCTTTTTATTCTGATGCTGCTCCAGTGGGTTGCTGTCTCGTAGGTTTGTGTGTCTGTCACCCACTTTGGCATCCACTGGCCACTTTGGCTGTTGAACATTTGAAATGTGTTTAGCTAGTGCTACTGAGAAAGTAGACATTTAGTTTTATCTCATTTGAACATGTTTTTATAATCTAAGTGAAAGCCTTCGAGACTCGGGCTTATGAACTACAAGGTACAGCTGAGAAATCATAAGACGTCTTCCAGAAGTTCTGACAGAGGACGACATTCTAAAACGGGTCTCCAGTACACACCCTGCTGACACCCATGTGTGATGCAGAGGTGGAGCTGCCTTGCCAGCTCCCTGCTTCCCAGCTTTCCTCTCCACAGAACCTCCAGCTTATAGCCCTAACCCTGCCCCACACCAGACGATGGTCCCGACGCCTTGCTGAGCAGTCCCGTTGCATTAGTTCTATTTAGTTCCCATGCTGCTCTCCTTGAAGTCCCAAATCTCTCTGCTCCTTCTGGTGGCCTTTAGTAAAGTCCCTGTAACTGTATTTTTGGAAAGAATATATGACAGATAACTGAGCCATTTGGAGTCTGTTGGGGGAAATTAAGCCGGCTGAGCTGTACATACACACACACACACACACACACACACACACATACACACACACACACAGCCTTATAGATTTCTCCTTTGAAAGTTTCTAACATGGTTGAGAATGTTTTTTCCCTATCAGAGTCAAAACCAAGACTGTTCACACGGCCCCTCGGGTGGTACCTGCCAGGCGCATGGGGCTGTGAGCGTGATTGAGTGCCACTTGTTTTCAACATCCTTTAGACTTTCTGAGATACAGGGGAGAGGGGGATTTTTGTTTGCCCAAAGTAACCACACTAGAGTTTAGAATTCCTACTGCCTAGAATCCGCCAGCACTGGCCCCTCCTCCCAGAGAATGAATGCCAGCAATGTGCTTTTAACATGATCGCCTCACAGCAGTAAATCAGGAAACTAGTTTTTGCATGAACCACTTGAAGCAGGCTTCAAGCCTCTGGCATGATTTTCAAAGTAAGCTTTTCTAACCAATTATTGGGATGACTTTCGTCAATGTAAAAAAAGGAACTCTTGTAAACAACCCACTTTCCCCACAGGGCGAGTGTCCAGCTTTGGGTTTTAAAAAGATGTCTAATTTTTGAAAGTGCTTCTTATCCCTGTGAAGATAGTCACCAAAAATTAATATAACTTTCAATTATGCATTTCAGGAGGACTCGTCTGTCTTTTAAGTTGCTCATTGTTTTCTGTAGTCAAGCTGGTGAGCCCGTATGTCCAGCAGATAGCAGCAGCTTGTGATTTTTCTTTAAAACCCCCAAGTACAGATTTCTGTAGCTCTTTGGTATTGTTTCACTAAAGGAAATTAAAGAGCTGATGTCCAAGCACGAGCAGTATAAACCTAATTTGACATTCCCATTTTTCATGCCCTTGACTTTCTCCATGAATAGCTATTTTCCCATTTAAATCTGGAATTTAACATTTAAACTTTTAAAGTTCAAAGAACCAAAGCAAATAACTTACTGGCTATACAAATAAATAGTGAGTGCTGTTAGGCCCAGAGGCACTGGGAGCCATTCCTGGACCTGGAGGGTCTAGGAGGCCCCCTGCGGTCTGGGGACCTGTCCTTCCTCTGTAGGTGGCACCAGCCTGTGCTTTGTTCAATGCTGGCTTTGCAAAAGGCAGGAAAAAGCGAAGGGATTTAGGGACTGTCAGCTTTGAGTCATCTTGCTACTGGATAGCCACCAAGTGTGGCTTGAGACTCTTGGGCAGAGAGCTGCCCGCTGGGGTGGAAGCAGCTGGGCTTGATCCAGAACCTGGAAAGGAAGTCTCCAGGCTCATCCCACCCGATGCTCCACCCTGCCTTCATACACCCACATCGCCTAAGAAGACTCCTGGCTGACTGGGGAGCCATGGCTGCAGCCTTTACAGGTTTTGCTCCCGAGAATTTATGTTAAAGGGGAATCTTTAGGAAGTGCTGCTTTGAACATTATTTACTCCTCCACGCGTTTGTTCAGCAAGCATTCCCGTCTGCCTCCCTGTACTGCCATGGTGGGTGCAAGAATTGAAGAGTTGGTATTGAGGACGGCTTCCTGTACAGATTTAGAGGGAAAGTAAGAATCCAAGGGTGATACCTTTCCCCACTGCATTGCTATTTTATCTACCTCTATATTTTCTCACTTGAAAAGTTTATTGATAAAACAGTCTGCTTGAGTATCTAAGGAAGTGCCAGGCAACTTCCTTCGAGCTTTTACAACACCACATCCTTATTTAAAAAATAAAGTTGGTAGGGCATTTTTGAAGCTAAAAGATAAATTTTGAACCTCGGTAGAACCTCCCTTAAAGGAGAAAAGAAATCCAATTCTAAGTCCAGGCAGGTGACGTGCTCACCCTCCTCCCCTCCTTCCCTTCACTAACCCTACACACTCTTTTCTACCCTCCCACCCTGGAACAAGCCAGAGAATGGGCAGAGCTAGACAGCAGAGTCTAGAGTAGACGTCGTGTAGGGCTGCCACAATAAGGAATTGGAGAGCAGCGAAGGAGAGAGGGGTTTGTACTGAACATAGTGTGTGCAAGGAGCATGGCAGGGTCAAAGGATGGAAAAGGATAGACAATGACCGTGGGGATTTTGGTTAAACTGACCAAGCAGGATTTTTAGTAAGACCATCCAGAATGGACAGGAGCCACCCCAGGAGTGGCGTAGGATGAGGGGCCTGAACAGATATGGTGGGGAGGTCTGGATTAAACAGACTCGATAGATTCCTTAGACAGGTGAGCTGTTGTAGACACGGCCCATCAAGGGCACTACTCAGAGGAGCCTGCCGAGCATTTGACCTGGAAGAACCTTGTCAAAAAGCTAAGCATGAGCACAGCTTGAGCCCTTACTATCTGCCTGCTGCAGAACAGAGTATTATTCCCTTTCTGCTAAACCATTATGGGGAATAAGATTTGAAGTCGTTTTCATTCGACGCACAATAAGTTGATCCGATCAGCGAACGGGCAGCTTGACAAGTGTGAATCCCATCCGTGCCCAGCATGTGGGCGCTGCGGGAGTGAACAGCACCAGCTGGGCACATCCCACTGCATCCACACAGTTGGAGCACTCCCCTAGACATGCCAAGTGAGAGCTGCAGAGCCATGCACCAAGCCCAGGCACAGGAACAGGTATTTTGGAGAGGTCATCCCCAAACCCATTACCATTGTTTCCCTTTATGGCAGGGATGGAATTTTAGGGACTGCGATAGAAGAAGGTATATTGCTTAAGTGTTTTGAGATGTTACGTGTAGTAGGTTTCAGCATACAAAGGAAAAGACATGCTCCCAAGCTGGGGAGGGTCACAAGTGCACAAAGATAGGGGACATGTACCTGCCAAGACGGTGATGGTCGGAGGCTGTGTGTGTCAGCTCACTGTTCACCTCACTTCCACTTGGTTGATATTTCTTGACCTTTGTGGAGAAGGCTTCAAGGCATTTTCAGCACCTGGTTTCACTGATGAAATAAAAACACCAAAGCAGACGTGTATACTGGGGTAATTTATGTTTATGTGCTGTTTACGTGCAGCCTGGATTATGAGTAATTACAGTGTTCTGTGTTTATGGTGCTTTGGACGGTGACTGCTCAGCGATGTTGCCACAGCAGATGCTGATCTGTTCCTTGGAAACAGGTTCTTCGAACTTCCAGTTAATTCAAAGTTTCTACTTAATTCAATGTGTAGGATTATACACTGAGCTAACACCTATAGTTTATTAGCTTGTCATGAAGTATGGCTATTTTTTTAAAAATGAATTTAACAATAATATTAGGCAAGTTTTCTAAGATTATTTTTTTTGAAAATAACAAGTCTTAGAGAAAATGTATTTTAAATAAAATTCTCCCCAATAAATTGACAGAGTTCCCAGGAAACTAAATGATATATATTTCATGAGTGTTATTGATTATATTGGATGTAGGTTTTCTCTCCTGCTTTCTTTTGTGTGTGTGTGTTTGTAAAAGAGAGAGAGACAGGGTTTCTCTATTCAAGCTTGGCTCCCCTGTAACACGATATGTAAATGAGTCTGGTCTCCAACTCACAGAGATCCTCTGGCCTCTGCCTCCCAAGTGCTGGGACTTAAAATGTGCAGGGGGTGGGAGGTGGGCACTGAGGACTTAAGGTGTGACTACAACAGCTGGCATGGATGTCAGTTTTCATTCCTCTAAACTCAACCCAGTGAAAAGGGCTCTTGTTGTCACCTGACTCTGTAAGTTCAAACACTGTAAGCTGGTGTCCAGTAAGGAGATGCAGTAAGAGGATCTGGAGCCTGGTTGCTCTTTTTTTTGTATGATTAAGGTTGGTGTAGGATGGAATATGCACATGCATGCACATACACACTTGCATACACATGCATGCACACACACATACATGTACAAGCATATTCAAGAGATGCTCATTCTATAAAGTACAATGGGTATAAATGGCACAGGGAACTATGGCATGAATACATTGGTCAAAATGGTGCTTATGTGGTACAAATTCTAGGTAGTCAGAATAAAACAAGTCTAAATGTTCTCCCTGTGTTTGAATATTCATTTTTTTTTAAAGATGAGACCCTCAAAGCTCCTGTTGATTTTTAGTTACTGTTTTGTCTTCTGAGATAGAGTCTTACTAGGTAGCCCTGTCCATCCTCCTTCCTTACCCTCTTGAGTGCTGGGATTATAGGCACATGTTCTATGGCAACTCTCTTACTGATATTTAAGTCCAGTTGGATATTTGCCTGGTTCTTCACGGTGGATGGAGGTAGCATGTGGAGGAAGTGATCTCAGCAGGAGCCAGGAGTGACAGTGGGCCATGAAGCCAGCAGCTGCCAGTGTAGACAGCACTGGGAACAGCATTGCAGGTGACTCAGCAGGTGAAGTCCAGTTGTACTGAATGATGGCTGAGGTTTTCGTTTTCAATGTAGAAAAGTTGTAATGCATTTTAGGATAATTTTTCCCCATAAATTGGGTTAGGTGGAACTAGAAAAAGTTGGGGTTAGATAACATAACCATGTTTCTCAATGGAGCAATTTTGTTCTTCCCTCCTTTTTTCAGTCCCGGGGTTGAGCCCAGGGTCGTGCAATGCTAGGCAAGCTGTTTACAAGACAGAATCTCACTGTATTGCCCAGGCTGGCCTGAGCTCACAACCTTACTTGCCTTCACCATCCAAATATGTTATTAAACTTTAATCAGGAAAGTTGGTTTATTGGTTTGTAGAAAATCCAAAATAATAACAGCCATCAGTATAATTCATTTAATGGGCTCCCACTGTGTTTGATTTAAGTTTTATATGTTTTCTCATTTATTCTTCAAAACAACCTGTAGGGCAGATATCACTATTCCCATCTCACTGATGACCAGACTGAGGACCAGAGCTCCAGAATAACATAGCCAACAAGTGGCAGAGTTGGCACACCAACCCTTGCAATTTTGGAGCCAATGTGGGAAAACACATCCCTTTTGCTTCTTCAATGCTGGCTTGAAAAGAAAAAGAAAGCCCAATTTCTTTCCAGTTCACACACACTTTCTCCTTCCTTTCCTTTCCCCTCTTTCTGCCTCTCTCCCCCTCCTCTCCTCCCCTCCTCTCCTTTTTGCTGTGTTCTAACTTGTACCCCAGTCTCTGGCAGTTCTGGCTGCAAGGATCAAAGCCTGACTTTGAAACACTCTGCTCTGGCTGGAGCCTTTGACTAGAAGCTTCTCATGTGAACAGTGTGGCACCCACCCCCGAGTGTCACGTGTACAGCTCTTTGATCCCTGGAGACAGTGTGGGGGAGGCCCCTCTGTACTCAGAGAAAGCCTTTGCAAGCTCCTGGTGCTCTGAGCAACAGAAGTGCTCAGCAAAAACAGGAGTCTGTCCACAGCACAGCCACAAGCCCCACACAGAGCACCGAAGCTTGAACAATGGCCTCCTGCAAGAGCCTTCACAGTCCAAAGAAATTCCTTCTGAATGCCTATCTTTATGATTGTCCTGATTTCAAGAGAGATAGATGCTTTTGTGAGTACCGAAATATATATGGTAGAATTATAAAAACAAAATTACCACGACTGGCCAGGAGACAGTCTCTGTTAATTGAAAGAAATTCTAACTTGTAAGTTCGTTCTTTAGATCATGTGCCGGGGTGTTTGCAAGTTTTGTCCTGTCTCTGTTTGGTTCAGGACATCATGTAGGTGAAGCACTCAACATTAAGAGAGTGGTTGACATCCTTAGCCACTCCAAAAATGCAAATCAAAACTACTTTGAGATTTCACCTTATCCCAGTTGGAATGGGCAGATAGATAAAACCAAAATCCAACAAATGCTGGCTGTTGCTGGCTGTGGTGGGAGGGAACACTTACTCACTGCTATTGAGTGTGCAACGTTGTGCAGCTAATATGGAAATCAGAGTAGAGGTTCCTCAGAAAGGCTAGGAATAGATCTACCAAGTGATCTAGCTACGCTACTTTCCGGCATATACCCAAAGGGTGCTTTATCCCACTGCATGGTCATCCATATTCACTTCGGCTCTATTCAGAATAGCCAGAAACTGGAAACAGCCTAAATTTCCATCGCCTGATAAATGGATAATGAAAATGTGGTACATTATGCCATGAAATATTATTCAACTTTTAAGAAAAGTGAAATGTGTAGGTAAATGGATGGATCTAGAAACAGTCATCTTGAGTGAGGTAACCCAGATCCAGAAAGACAAACATCTTATATTTTCTTTCATATACAGATGTTAGCTTTGAATTTTCAGATATGTATGTCTCACTTGGAATACCCATAGAGGTTAGAAAACTTAAAGAGGACATGGGGGAGAGGAACTTTCAAGGGAGGAAGATAAAATGCAGTGATATAAAGGGGGAAATAATGGATCGAGAAGGATTAAATGGGGTGGGGAATGGGGGGTAGGGAGAGGAGGGTATATGGGGAGGGAAAACTAGCGTTAAAGGCCTTTAGAAAAAGTCATAGAAACTTACTACTGAAGAAGCTTCGTAAAATTTATACAAATGTATACATCATATACACATATATGAGTTTAAATGGAGTTACCCCATAACAAGAGGGACAGTGGATAATTCTATGATAGAAAATAAAAATCCTAATGCAAGGAGCTTTGGAGTTGTTGGTTCTCATAGACCCCTAAACATCATTGATTCCATTGCTCACAATTGCTCTCCAGAACTTGACCATAAGAGTCTATTGCTGAAGACAGCACATACTTGAATCAAGAACATTGGTACTGACTGGGAGGATTCAGCCCTTTGGTCAGTTTGTATAGTGCCAGAAGGTGCTATGCATGATATCAGAGGAGAAAAGTGATCATCTTAGCCTGTGAGATACAATAAAGAGATGCCTACGGATGCAAGAGCAGCCCAAAAGTTATGGGAGTGGCCAAACACTTTTTGATTGGACTTAAGACCTGTGCCATGAGGTAGAACAAATACCTGCCACCATAACAGGGCCAAGAACTGGAAGCTAGACAGGTTACAGGCCCTAGCGGATAACCTACTACTGTTATTCTGCTAAATTAACACAACTCCTAGTAGCATCGCTCTGCCCACAAACCAGTGCATCTTCAAACTCTCATCACAAAAGTTTCTTCACGCTGTAGATGAAAGTGAATGCAGAGACCCACAACTGGTCAACATATGGAGAATAAGAAGTTGTGGAGTGCTCAGCCTTAAATGGGAATCTAAAACTTCCCCCTCGCCTCAAGGCTCAGGGAACATCTTGGAAGAGGAGGTAGAAAGATTGCAAGAGCCGGGAGTGATGGATGACTACAAAGAGACAGAGTGAGTTCAAGGGTAGCCTGGAGTGCCTTGTGAGATGCTTGAACTAATGGGGTTGGAGACATAGCTCAGTGATAAGTGTTTGCTCCCTCATAGAGGTCCTGGGTTCAATATCCAACCCTGGGAAGAGAGACCAATGGACGTTCTACCCTTTCCCTCTCTAAATACCTTTGAATTGTGGGCAGGGTGAGTACACAGGAGGGGTATAGTGCTTCATACTATAATCCCTTCCGGAAGCCGAGGCAGGGTGAGAAGCCAGTTTGGGCTACAGTGTGAAACTGTCTAAAAACACAAACAAACATGCATTTGAAAGAGGCATGTTAACTGAGAGAACAACAGGTTCTGGGAGGTGTCCCTTATCCCAGAGGGGACGGTGTTAACTAGTGAATCCTGGGTTGATTTTGCCTATCGTTTATGAATAGCTTCCAGCTCAGGCAGTCCTTGGTGTTGGTTTGGGATTAGTTTTTTCGGCCAGTAAGTAATTTTATATAAAAAATGAGGATAAAACTTTATGAATGAATGGAGATTTCCCACAAGCTGGGCCCTCTTTCCCATTATTTGGTGATACAGATGAGAAACTGAAGCCCTCTGAGATTTTGCCTTACCCTGCTCTGTGTCTGTGATCTTGTTTAAGCACTCTCTGCGCAGGTGACTGTCTCAGATCTTAAGCTGGGTCTGTGTTTAATGTCACTAACACTGATGGCCAGTGTTCTCCATGTGCAGTCTTTACCCTGAGGTGTAGCTTTTGGCATAGCAGTTACTCTATGTGGAGGCTCAGCTCCAACACCATCTGGGTCACCCTGCACAAGGCCAACACTTCTCTAAAGTGCTATCCCCTCAGGCAGTGTCAACGGGACAGTGTTTCCCTCCCAAGGGGAGAGTGTGGCTTTGTACTTTATAAAGCTCTCAGGGAGGAAGCACCCAGGAGAGCTAGGACTTCCCCTTCATAATTAAGAACTTATTGGTTGTATGTGAATCTGTGCAAAGGCACTTCGATTGGACACGGTTCTTAACAGATGTGATGAAAATCTAAAAGCCATGAATTGTGATTCTTTTTAAACAGACACTCTAGTGGTTTTCTGGCTTCATAGTTAGAGGCCAATTTTCCTTAAGGGGTTACCAAAGATTAGTGTGTTTCAAATAGCTGGCAGGATGGACACGAGTCCAGCAGCTCTCAATTCTTACCAGGAAACCCCTCCTCTGATTTTCAACCTTTCACAGCACATCAACGGAAGTATCAGGAGAACTGGACTTTGAGAACCACAGATGTTACAGAGTGTACATGTGTGCGTGGCCAGGCCTTTGGGAAGCAATTCTGCTGTGAGAACCGATGTGGCAAGTGGCTTGGTGATGTTCTCTGTGGGGGTTGCAGGTCTAGTCCTCTGTCACACTGACTGGTGGCTATTCTTGGTTATCAACTTGACATCCCCTGGAATTAACTAAAACCCCAGCAGCTGGGCACACCTGTGAGTAATTTTTTTCCCCTTAATTATTAAATCATTTGAAGAGGAAAGACCCACTTTTAACCCAGATCTTTTGAGATAAGAAGATCCATCTTTTATCTGGGCTATATCGTGTGCTGGTAGCCTGTGTAAAGGACTTGGAAGAAGGGAGTTTTCACTGTTTGCTCTCACTCTTGAAGTCCATTCCTTCACTGGCATTAGAATCTACTTCTTTAGGATTCTGGTGTATACTGACAACCAGCTGAAACATCCAGCTTCATGGACTGAACAACTAACTACTGGATTCTCGGACCTTCTGTTGGGCTAGCCGAACCACAGCCTGTAAGCCACTCTAATAAATCTCTCTCTCTCTCTCTCTCCTCTCTCTCTCTCTCTCTCTCTCTCTCTCTCCCTCCCTCCCTCCCTCCCTCTCTCTGGTTCTGTTCCTCTAGAGAACCCTGACTAATACAGATTTTGGTACCAGAAGTGGTTCTAAAGTGACAGAAACACACAATTTTTTTTTTTTTTTTGTATCTGGAATAAGCTTTCCAATTTGTCAATACTTACAGTTACTGAAGTCTCTCCTATTAAACTCAGAGAGTATTGGAAGCCCACGCTGTGAACTATTTTATAAACTTAAGGAGACAAATGTATTTGATTATTTGGAATTCACTAATGGTGAGAGGCAATGGATTTGGTGACTCTCTATAGAAAACTTTTAACATTGTGTGGAAAAAATGGTGATTCTGATTGGTCGATCCTAGTATTTCTGGAGAAATTGGCAAAGTGAATTCAGTGATGAAATTAACCAATTTCAAACATCTCAGAATATGGTAAAGGATGACAATGAGCTCAGCGATTACGTTGACCAGCTCCAGGTGCGCATTTACAGTCTAAAGTGTGTTTAGACTGGAGAGAGTCTTCTCTCCAGCAGCCACAGAACTCAAGTTGCAAAAAATCAGACCAAAGCCCTCATTACAAGGTTGGCTGAATTACAGTGGAAATTCAGATCTTAGCCTTGGAGGTGTCAGTGCTTAAAGTCAGGGCATTAACTGGTAGAGAACAGGACCCTGGGATGTGGGATGGAGATGAAGGGGAGGATCATACTGAGGCCCAGATTCCCAAGGGTTTATCTCACCAGAGGATGAGGATGTAGTCTCTCCACCCTCCGCAGAAGATGCACTCCTGCCCCTACCTGCTGAAATATTGCCTTTTCCACTTCTGACTGAGGAAATTAACCCTTCCTTGTCTGCTAAACCAACAGTGACTTTCCCTGAAAGAAATGCTGGGCAAGACAATACTGATGTCCCTCAGAGCCCACCACTAGTCACCTCCAGACATACAGCCAGACATAAGTCTAAGCAGGCTCCTCAAGAAGAGATAGAAGCGTCGTCCACAAGGAGGCATGCCAAAGAGTTTAGTGAGTTGCTAATTCATTCAAGCAGAAGTCTGGGGAATATGTGTTGGAGTGGATTTTAAGGGTGTGGGGTTTAATGGTAGAACATATAACTGAATCTGGCTGAATTTATTGATATGGGCCCACTAAGTGGAGATTCTAGGGTTAATATGGAAGCTTGCAATTAAAAAATAACTCAAAAGTTTGTTGAATGGTTGGCTGGCTGAAGTGTTTATCAAAAGATGGCCTGCTGTTGGAGATGCCTGATATCCCTTGGCTTAGTGTTGATGAAGGGTTTAAGCCTCAGGGAAATTGTGGTGCTAGAGTGGGTACACTGTAAAATCTCATCCTCAACAATGGGTAGGCCCAGAAGACATGGCCTTCACTAATCCTGTAAGATACAAAATGGTAAGAAGGGGCACCAGCACACCTGAAGAGCTTTGTCATCACCCTGTTTCTCTTGCCAAACCTTAGAGTTGGAGATGCTGCTGCTCAGTTGGATGAATTCAATGTAGTGGGTTTAATTGGGTCCCAAAGTTATCAGGGACCAAGTGGCAGCACTGAATCACCAAAGGCAAGGTTGTCATAATTATTGTAATGGTCAGCATAGGCAAAGCGATGGCCATAATGGCCTGACCCATGAATGCTAGCTAATCGCCCGTAGTGTTTCCAGGCATGAAATAGATAAGAATGTTACTGAATTTCTGTTTGCTCTATATAGTGGAAAAATTCTCAAATAAATGAAAGGAAGGTCACATTGGATTGTGGGCAAAGGGAATCTCAGCCTGTAGCCAGTTTCCAGACTTGAGTCAGTTTGTCCACCCAGAACTACTTCATTGAAGGGACAGCCAGGTCCTCCTGAGAAAGAACCCCAATAAAATATCTAAGAGTTTACTGTTAACCTTTCTCCAGCCTTCCCCAAAGGGACCTATAGACTTTTACAAGGATAACTGTACACTTGGGGGCAAGGAAACAATATCAGACTTTCTGGGATCAAAAATAGCCACCATGCCTGGCTACGATTAGTGGAGTTTTGGCTGAATTCTGACTCATAGTAGGTCCAGTGGTCCTCAAACTCATCCTGTAGTTATGTCCTCCATCCCAGAATGAGTAATTGGGAAAAAATACACTTAGAAATTGGCAGAATTCTCACCTATGGCAGAATTGACCTATGGAGTGAAGAAACGAGTGAACACCACTGGAGGAATTGCAGAAATCAGTGCCACCATCAAAGACTTAAAAGAAGCAGGGGTGGTGATTCCCACCCTATCTCCCTTTAATGCTCATATCTGGCCAGTGCAGAAGACAGATGGAAGGTAGAGAATGACCATTGACTATTGAAAACCCCATCAATTAGCAACTCCAATTACAGCTGCTGAACCAGATGTGGTGTCCTTCCTTGAGCAGATTAGCTCATCTCCTGGTACATGGTATACAGCTATTGATACTGCAAATGCCTTTTTCTCAGGACCTGCCCATAAGGACCACCAGAAGCAACTTGCAAGGCCAACAATATCCTTCACAGTTTTACCTCAAGGATATATAAACTCTCAAGCCTTGTGTCATAACTTAGAGGAATCTTGGTCATCTGTCTCTTCCACGAAATATCGCATTAGTGTACGAGGTAGCAATCACTTTGAACTCATTGTTGACACATATATGCACCAGAGGATAGAGAATGAATCCAAGAAAAATTCAAGGGCCTCTATGTCAGTGAAATCCTTAGGAGTCCAGTGGTGTGGGGCACGCAGAGAAATTCCATCTAAGGTGAAGGATAAGGTATTGCACCTGACCCCTCCCAAAACCAAGAAAGAAGCACAGTATTTAGTGGGCCTGTCTGGATTCTGGAGACAGCACATTCCTCACTTGGGTTTGTTACTCCAGCCCATATACCAAGTGACTTGGAAAACTGCTATCTTTGTGTGGGGCCCAGAACAGGAGAAGGCTGTTCAACAGGTGCTATGCAGACTGCTCTACCATTTGGACCATATGATCCAACAGACTTGATGGTCAGTGGCAGGTAGGGATGCTGTTTGGAGCCTTTGGCAGGCCCCTATAGATGGATCACAGAACAGACCTTTGGGTTTTGGAACAAGGCTCTACCATCATCTGCAGACAAGTATTCTTCATTTGAGAGATAGCTCTTGGCCTGCTGTTGGGCCTTAGTGGAAACATTTGACAATGGGCCACCAAATTAGCATGCAACCTAAGTTACCTATCATGCACTGGGTATTATCTCAGTCACCAAGCCATCAAGTAGAACATGCAATGTAATCTATTATCAAATAGAAGTGATATATATGTGGTCTGGCCCAAGCAGGTCCTGAGGGCACAAGCAAGTTACACAAAGAAGTTGCCTAAATGGCAATGGTTTCTACTCCCCTTATAATGTTGTCTATGCCCAAAAATGCCCCTATAGCCTCATGGAGTGTGTGCTGTGATTGGTTGACTGAGGAAGAGAAGACTAGGGCCTGGTTTACTGGTGGTTCTTCGTTTTATGTAGGCACCACCCAGAAGTGTACAGCTGCAACATTACAACTTCTTTCTGGGACAACTGATGGGGGAGGCCCTTCTGTATTCTATGAATATATGTTTCTCTTATTGGTTGATGAATAAATGCTGATTGACCAGTAGCCAGGCAGGAAATGTAGGTGGGGCTACCAGACTAGGAGAATTCTGGGAAGAGGAAAGGCAGGGAAGCAGGAGAGAGAGAGAGAGAGAGAGAGAGAGAGAGAGAGAGAGAGAGAGAGGAGACAGAGACAGAGAGAGACAGAGACACACACAGAGATAGAGAAAGAGAGACAGAGAGAAGCCATGTAGTAACATGCTGGAGCATTATGGGTAACCCACAGCTTCATGGCAATACATAGATTAATAGAAATGGGTTAATAATTAAGAGAGAGCTAGCCAATAAGAAGTTTGTAATTATTAGAAGCCTCTGATGTGTTTATCTGGGACTGAACAGCTGTGAGACCAGGCAGAACAAAAACTTCTGTCTACAGGCAACCCTGAAAGACACTGGCAAAGGGAAATCTTCACAGTGGGCAGAGCTTTGGACAGTACACATGGTCATACAATTTGGAAGGGAAAATGGCAGATGTGTGATTGCTCTCTGGTTAATGGGTGTACATTCAGCTGTAGTCAATGGATTGGCTGGATCATCAGTGACTTGGAAAAAGCATGATTGGAAAATTGCTGAGAGACATCTGGGGAAGAAGTATGTGGATAGATCTCTCCAAATGGGCAAAGGATGTGAAGATCCTTGTGTTCCATGTTCAAAAGGTGACTTCAGCAGAAGAGGAGTTCAGTAATCAAGTAGTAAGGTGACCTGTTCTGTGGATAGTCTGCCTCTTTCAGCCATTCCTGTCATTGCCCAGTGGGCCCATGAACAAGTGGCCATAATGGCAGAGATGGGGGTTTGGCATGGGCTCAATAACATGGACTTCCACTCACCAAAGCTGACCTGGCTACAGCTGCTGCTGAGTGCCAGATCTACCAATAGCAGAGACCAACACTGAGCCGCAGATATGGCACCATTCCCCAGGGTGACCAGCCAGCGACCTGGTGGCAGGTTGATTACATTGGACCCCTTTCTTGGTGGAAAGAACAATGCTGCCCTTACTGAAGTAGATACTTATTGTGGTTATGGATTTGCCTTTCCTGAGTGTAATGCTTCTGCAAAAACTACCATATGTGGACTTACAGAATGTCTTACCTACTGTCATGGTGTTCCACACAGTATTGCTTCTGACCAAGGAACTCACTTCACAGCCAGAGAAGCATGATAGTGGGCCCATGATCATAGAATCCACTGGTCTTACCATGTTCTCCACTATTCTGAAGCAGCCAGCCTGATAGAAAGATGGGATAGCCTTTTGAAGACACACTTATAATGCCAATTAGGTGGCACCATCCTGGAGGGCTGGGGCAGGCTCCTCCAGGGGGGTATATACTTTGGATCAGTGTCTAATACATGATATGGTTTCTCTCACAGCCAGGATCCACGGGTTCAGGAATCAAGCCGTAGAAAAGGGAATAGTTCCACTCACTATCACCCCCGTGACCCACCAGGAAAGTGCTTCATGTTCCCACAATCTTAAATTCTGCTGGCTTAGAAGTTTTGGTTCCAGAGGAGGGAACTCTTCTGCAAGTAGGCACAACAAACATCCCATTGAACTGGAAGCTCAGACTCCCCCAGGCTATGTTGGGCTTCTGTTGCCCTTAAACCAACAGGCTAAGAAATGAATAACATTGTTAGGAGAGGTGATGGATTCAGATTACCAGGTGCAAATTGTATTGCTTCTCTACAGTGGAGGTAAGAAGATTATATCTGAAGTGCAGGAGATCCTTTAGGGTGTCTCTTGGTGCTACTGTGTCCTGTGATTAAAAGCCAATGGGAAATTTACAACAACTGATCCAATCAGGATGACAAAGGGCACAAACCCATCAGGAATGAAGGTCTGGGTCACTCTTCTGGGAAAAGAACCAAGACCTCCTGTGGTACTTGCTGATGGTGGAGGAAATACAGAATGGGTAGTAGAGGAAAGCAGTTATAAATACCAGTTAAGGCCACATGACCACTTCCAGAAATAATGATTATAATTGACCTGAATATTTCTGTCATATTTTGTTAAGAATGTGTTCATATAGATACTTGCGTTTTCTTTCCTTTATCAAGTAATACAACATCAATTAAGAGAACATCAGTGGTTACCATATTTAAGTTTTGAGATACCAAAAGAATGCCCCTCAAGGGACATTTCCATTTATTCTAAAATTTATTATGTGTTTATGGTTTATGAAGGACAGTTACATCATATTAGGTGTAATTGTGACCTGATTAAATATAGACTGTGTTTGTGATTGTACGTGGGATAGTTATATTATGTTAGGTATAATTATGACCTGATTATTGTTTTCATTTGGAAATTATGCAGGTCATAAGGAGATAAGATTGTGTGTCAAGCTGACAAGGGGTGGACCTGGGGTGGCTATTCTTGGTTGTCAACTTGACTACATCTGGAATTAACAAAAACCCAAGAGACTGGTTACAACTGTGAAGGATTTTTTTTCTTATTAGATAATTTGAAATGGGAAGACCCACTTCTAATCCAGATCTTTTGAAATGGGAAGACACACTTTTAATCTGGGCCATGCCTTCTGCTGGCAGCCCATATAATGACACGGAAGAAGGAAGCTTTTGCTCTTTGCTTGTTTTTGCTCTTGCTGGCAGTCTATTCTTTCATTGGCTTTAGAGCCTACTTCTTCAGGGTTCTGATGTGTACTGAAGACCAGCTGAGACATCAGCTTCATGTATTGAACAACTAGTCATGAGTGCACAACTAAAACCTGGCTTTTATGCTGCATTACACACATCATGTGATTGCCATAGCTTATTTTGCTCTTGAACCTGTAAAAGTTATCATCCGAGTGCCAAAGAGTCTTTTACTTTGTTCATCCCGGTAAAACCAGTGCAGTGTTCCAATGTGCATCACACCCGAGGTTCAAGGCCATTAGGTGTTTCCTTTCCTTGGCAGCACTAAGGATTGAACCCAGGGCATCCTGTATGCTAGGTGGGCTCTCTCCTTCTGAGCCACAGTCCAGGCTCTAACTTGTGACCCTTAGTACCACTTTAGCTCTCTTTGAACAGATAGATAACAACCCTTGTGGTCACAGAAAATGTTCAGTTGGTCAGTGTTTTAAAGCTTGTGAAGGCTCTCACACAGCTGCCTTTATCTTCTGAAGTTGCACCGCTAATAGTGATGTGCTCAGTTTCTGCCTTGATGAGTGAACAAGTGTCTGAACTTCCCACTGGCTTCAGCTGCTGAGCAGTCACATGGCTGGCTTAATTAGGGGAGAAGAAAGTGCCATAATTCTGCCCTAATGCCCCAGTGGGAATCCGGGAGACCTTTTCTTATGCACATGCTCACCGCCTCTGAAATAAAGTGGATGGCTAAGGATACTTGGGCAGGCCACAAGAGAGATTATTAGCCAGGGAAGACACATTTGAACTTGCTAAAAGGGCTGCCTTTGTCCCTGGAAAGGCGGGCCTCAGTGGGTCTTCTTTATCCCAGCAGCTTTTCCTTTTTCAAGCTTGCAAAGTATGAATAGCTGTCTTTTACCCACTAATCCCTACAGGAATGTGGCTTCGGCTATGGAGAGGATGCACAGTGTGTGCCCTGCAGGCCGCACAGGTTCAAGGAGGACTGGGGCTTCCAGAAGTGCAAGCCATGTGTGGACTGTGCCTTAGTGAATCGCTTTCAGAGGGCCAACTGCTCACACACCAGTGACGCTGTCTGTGGGGACTGCTTGCCCGGGTGAGTTGGGCTGTTTCTCCTGCTATTTAAATAAATGTTTCCCAAGGCATTTCCTGTTCCCCCCAAACTTCAATGCACAGGGATAAGAACTTGATGTTTGGGCAACATCTGGAACGCCTGTCTCATTCCTTCTACAGCCGCTGAGCTGACTCTGTTCCAGGCACTTGTGACAATGCAGAGGAGCAGTCACACTTACAAAGGGATGTGCCCTGAAAATGTAGAGCTCCTACAAGCTAGTGAACAGAAGCAGCACTTAGACAAATGGACAGAAAGGGATTGACAGGAGTGCTCCAAAGAAGGAGCCCCATGAACTGCAGCTATGGGCATTCCCTCAGTCCCTGGAATAGGTCAGAGGAAAAGGTAGCAGAGATTCCTGACCATGTGGAGCTTGCATCGTACTAGTTTTTTTTTTTTTTTTTTTTTTTTTTTTCTTTTTTTTAAGGCTTAATCTGGGTCAGCAGAATCATTCAACAGGTAAGTAAGCCTGCTGACCTGTGTTTGAACCCTAGGACCCTCCTAGTGGAAGGAGAAAACTAACTCCCCAAAAGTTGTCCTCTTGCATGCATGCCATGCCACCCACCCCCCAATAAATGTTTGAAAAATACCATCTTACAGTATTTTTTAAAAAGAGACAGGGCTAAGGATGTAGCTCAGTGGTAGTGTGTTTGCCTGTGTACAAAGCTCTATGTTCAGTTCCTACTCCCCCCACACACCTCTGCAGAGAGGCCCAGGGAGTCCCAGGAGGAGAAAAGAGTAGAATAGGATAACAGTAGAAGAGACAGAGGTGTGAATGGAGACAGCCTTCCATGAAATCTTTGATGTGCATACTATGTCCACATGTGTCTAGGTAAGCACGTCTCTTGTCACATGTGGAACTTACCAACATTTCAACCTGTCCTGTGACTGCCTTCACTTTTTGGATGGTGTCTTAGAGGCACAAAAGTGTTTTAGTTTCAAAGAAATAAGACATACAGATTTTTTTTTTTCATGTGTGTGTTTGGTTTTAGACTGCTATTTTCACAGCCCCTTAGGTTCTGGGACTCTGCAGGAGGAGCTGCCTGACTCACTGTATTCTCATGAAGAGTCCATGAAGAATTCCTGCAACTCAATAATTCAAAAAGACAATTTAAAATAAGAATAAAGGCTTGGAATAGATGCTCACCAGTAATACAAGCACGTGGCAATTGTGCAGAAAAGCTGCTTGCCTATGGGGAGCCGCAGGTCTGAACCACACCCGCTCATACCTACTAGAGTTGCCATAGATGAAAAGATGGGCAGTTATGCGTGTTTGTAGGTTGTAGGGAAGTGGGAACCTTCCTATATGATCAGTGGAGATGTCAAGTGGGTGGCCACATTAGGGAACAAGCTGACATTTCCCCCAAAAGTTCAATACACAGATACCATAGACTCAACAGCTCTATGCTTGAGCATATATAATCAAGAGATTTGAAAAATGTTGTGCATTCAAAAATCCGATATACTGATTTTGTTATTACACATAATAGCCAGAAAGCTGGATAACCCTGCTATGGATTGAGTTGGTCCCCTCCAGAATTCTGGTGTTGCTGTGTGACGGGTTAGCCTTAGACCTCAAAGCCGTAACTGGGTCCTAACACCTTCTGTCTCCTGAGCTGACTAAGGACACTAGCTGGGAATTATGTCCCTTTCTTGCCCTTCTGCCTTCTGCCATGTAAGGACACGGTGCTACTTCCTTCATGAAGATACAGCAAGAAGCTTGCCTCTCATGGCCTCTGACTCTGCCACCTGGACCCTGGGCATCGCACTTCCAGCACCATGAGAAATGACTTGTTTTTTTTTTATAAGTGACCAGTCTACGGTGTTCTCTTACAGCACACTAGAAGGACTTCTGACAAATCCAAATAACCATCAACTGATGAGTGAATAAGCAACATAGGGTAGATCTGAACAATGAAATATTACTCAGCAATAAAAAGGAAGGACAACTGACACTGGCGAACATACATGAACCTGGGAAATACTGTGTTCAATGAAAGAGGATTGTCCTAAAAGGCTGCACACCTGCTGGTTACCTTAGTCACATGCCCAGAACATAAAATCCATAATAATGGAAAACCAACAAAGGCTGTGGGCTGAGGGCTGGGAGCACATGAAGGATGGGGGTGGTGATGGTAATGGTTAGTAGGTTTGTTCCAGGGATGACAAAGTGTTCTAACATGAATTGTAGAGAGTTACCCAACTCCATGACAATAATAACACCACCGACATGCAACCCTTTCAGTGGGTGACTTGTATGGTATGTGAATTATACCTCATCAAATCTGTTATTTAAAAATTGAACTAACAAAAAGTACCATAGTTTCAAAACTCCAAGTAATGAGTGTGGGTAGCAGTACTATGGGGAGTGTTCTTTTGCGTTACTTTGAGACAGGATCTTGCAGTGTAGCTTAGGGTAACCGTGAACTCCCCATTCTCCTGCCTCTCTCCCCATACTAGATGACAGGTATGCACCAGCATGCCCAGCTATTCACAGAGTTTTAATCTTATGCAAGCCTAATTTAAAAAACATGCCTGGAGCATCTAACATGCCTCCGTAGCCTATGACCCACAATTCTGTGATGGAAACATGTCTGTGTGTGTCTTGTCTCCTCATCTGAGGATCAGGGATAAACTGAAGCCCCAGTGTTAATTCATTCTTTAAGCAGATGCTTAGATACTGGCCTTGAATTCACAGAGATCTGCCTGCCTCTGCCTCCCAAGTGCTGGGATTAAATTTAGGCGTGCTCCAACCACTGCCTATTCTGCAGTATCTTAAAAGTACTCCTGAAGTTTGGCTACCAGATCAGATTTTAATAAAATTACTCATTTAAGAGCACATAAAATTTAAGAAGAGCAAATTTGAGAACTCACACTCCCTCTTTTTGAAGTGTATCACAAAGCTACAATAATCAAAAGGGTGTATTGGCACAAAGGCAGATTAAACAGGCCGAAGGAATACAAAGGGGGGGTCTAGAATATATGGAGTTTTGACACTGGTGCCAAGAGTAGAATTGAGAAAATGATATACCCACAAAAAAGCAGTGAATCTGGACACTTAGCTTACTCCCTGCACAAAATGCAACCTCGAATGGATTTAAAGACCCAAGAAAGAGACCTAACATTACAGAAATACAAGAAGAAAACACAGGGAAAACTTCATGGCACTGGATTTGGAGAAAGATTGTGAGCAGACACCAGAGCACAGACACCAAAAGTGAAGATGACACATCACACTGAAGATCTCTTGTGCAATGAAATAGAGCCACCATATAATCCACGAATCAACAGTTAGCAGATAGCCCGTGGGATGAAACGCAACACCTCTACGTAATGGGCTGGGAAGATGCCTCAGTTGGTGAAGTCCTTGTCTTTAAGTAAGGCCCTGAGTTTGAGCCCCAGAACCTGTGTTAAAAAAACAAAAGAAGTCAGGAGTAGTGGCACATGCTTATAACCCTAGTGCTGGGGGGTGGGTCCTGAGGCTCACTGTTTAGTCAGTTCAGCCTAATTGTCTAGCTCAAGGTTCACCTCTGGCCTCCTTCACACACATGCACACAGGGGTACAAAAGCAAAAAACAAAACAAAACTAAACTAAAAATTTTCACTGATTACAACTTTCTGATAAGAGATTAATTTCCAAATATATATAAAAAACCTTCTATGACTCAACAACAACAAATATTAAATAACCGGATCTAATAAATGGGCAAAGGAGTCAAACAGCATTGTTACAAAGATGATCTGCAATCCAGCAAACAAGACTATGAGAAGATGTTCACATCACCAGTCATCAGGGAGCTGCCAATCAAATCACACTGATTTGTCACTTCGTGCTCTTTAAGATGGCTACTACGAAACAAAACAGAACTAAGGAAATAAGGGTGCTGGGGGAGTCAGGACTGGGGGACTGTGTGGCCACTGGGGAAGCAGAGTAGCCATCTCTAAGATACTAATAGAACTACCATATGACCAGCAATCCACCTCTGAATGTGTATGACAGAATTTAAAGCAGAGTCCTGAAGCAATATCTACACACTCATGTCCATTAGGAACCTACAGCGACTGAGGCTGGAGGTGAAGAAGTCCTGCCATGTTTGAATGATCACTAAATACTGAGTGAAGCACTAGCCAGGAAGGGGGTGCTCGGACACAGTTCACAGACAGGGCTAGCGGAGCCACCAGCGCTATTAGGCAGTTAGAAATGTCCAGAGCTTGGTTGGCGGCTGTTTCACTTGGTGGCTTATGGATAGAATCTAAGAGTTTGGGAGTCCTGTTTTGTTTTGAGGGGTTTCCCTGCATAGCTCCAGCTGATCTCAGTCCTCCTGGGTTTACAGGTATGCCACCACATAGCATGCTCAGCTAAGACCTTTTCAAACTGCTGTAAAGTTTCCAGAAGTACCAACCTGCTCACAATACACAGCAAACATAAGGTCAGACTCTAACGCACAGGGTAATCACTAAATTACCAATCAAGTGCCAAGAGTTTAGAGTTTTAAAGATAGGGCATTAATATCTGAATACATTTAAAGTAAGCTTTAAAACTTGGTTTTTTTTTTTTTTTTTTGTTTTTTTTTTTTTTTTTTTTTTTTTTTTTTTTGTCTCCAGTGTTTTCGCTTTTATTTGGTTTTAGGTATGGTACCAGGGCCTCTTTCTTGTCCGTCATCATCACCGCCCCCTCCCGTGTATTTGTGTGTATGCACTAACCTTTGTCCTACTTTCCAAATAAAAAAAATGATATATTTCCACATCTATTTGCATTCATTTGATTATTTAGGAGTTTAAGCATTTAAAGCCAATTTTAGTTGGGTCATGTGGTGCATGTCTTTAACCCCTGCACTCAGGAGGCAGAGGCAGACGCATCTCTGAGTTTGAGTCCAGCCTAGTCTACAGAGAAAGTTCCAGGACAGCTAGGACTACATAGAGAAACCCTGTCTCAAGAAAACAAAACAAAAAATTTAATTGCATGAAGACTTTGGTTTAATTATGAATAATGGTGTCCAGAGAACAAATTCTTTATCTTTTTTTCCCAGTTGTAGCATCACTTTCACAGTAATGGATTTAGGTTTGTCCTTATGGTTTAATTTACAGGCAGTAGAGTAATAATAATTTTGAACTTGATGTTGCTCGTTAGCTATGTTGTTGATGCTTTACATTTTATTTTAAATAAGTTTATTAATTTATTGATAGAGTCTTGAATGACTTGAATTCCTACCATCTAGAAGCAACCACAATTAATATTTATTATGTAACATCCCTACAAACATTTCTAAGGAAAATATATATGCTACATCTGGGCTCCGAAATTTCAAATGCTAAATCTAATACTTTATTTAAAAGGTGTTTGTGATTTAGGTTACAACATAATTGCCAGAGCCCACTGGCTTCTATTCCATCTCCAGTATCTCACCCTAGTTGGGAAATTTTACGTAAGGAACCAAATCTGTGAAGTGTCCACCATCTGCTCAGCCTTTGGGTGCCTCTGTCTTCACCAAGAGCTGGTTCTAGAGGTTGCTGGTGACCGATGATGTGATGCTTGGCTGCAACAGTGATCTTAGATGACACCAATAACCAGGAGTCTCTCTTTCCTATTCTAGATTTTACCGGAAGACCAAACTTGTTGGTTTTCAAGACATGGAGTGTGTGCCCTGCGGAGACCCACCTCCTCCCTATGAACCACACTGTGAGTGATGTGCCAAGTGGCAGCAGGCCTTTAAAAAAAACCTGTCTCCTAGTGTGTGCTCTAATCAAGACCCTGGTAGAACAGAAAGCCTCAGTCAACAGTGACCTTTGATTTGCATCCCCAGGGGAAACAGTCACATTGCATTGCTGTGCCCTGTTCCTTTGCACCCTTCCTCCCAGAGACCTGGCTCCCCTGGGCTGTCCAAGGTGCCAATCCCCAGATATAACACTCAGTCCCTGATAGGATCACACAGGGGTTTCTGCCTTTCGAAGTTGCCTCTGGGACACCCTTGCCCTCCATAATATATCCCTGCACTTCTGTTCATGCATTCTTTTGTTTTCTCACCTATCAAAGCAGTGAGGAGAGAGGACTCATTGCCCTCATCCGGGGTGGGGGCAGCAGTCCAAGAGACACTTGAGTCTTTGTGTTAACATTAGTCTTTTTGACCATTAGGTTTTTTTCCTTCCCCCTTGGAAACAAGAGGGTTTATTGTGTTCTCAGCCTGCATGGTAGCTGCTCACTGTCTTAATGCTAAGCAAAGCTGGCTAACAAACACCACAGGCAAGGGATGGGGTCAGCCAGCCAGGGGTGAGGCAGGGTCTGCTGTCCCAGCTGGGCTTCAGGACACAGGAAAAGCTAGGTGCATATTGCGCCTGGCATCTGTTGGCACACTGTTGCTTGGATCGTTGCTCCGTTAACTTTCCAATCCATGGTGTCTGCCCTCTTGCCTCTTTCTGTAACAAAACTTCCTTCCAAACAAATTGCAAATGTCTGCATCATTTGATAAGGTCTGGGAGGGCTATGGGACCTCTGCAGTGCATATTCTTACTTCCTTTACGAAAATACATTACTTTGTATTCTTCATTTGAAGTGACAGAAAGGCAAAAACAACAAAACAGACCACAGACTGTAAGAATCTACCATATAGCAGATACTGATGGATCCTCTTTGCGCATCTACACATGACATGTCCTCTTGACTATTAAAACTCAAGAACCCTGTCCTGCTCAACTGTTTGTTTTAGCTGGAAAGCTCATCTGTTACTACTTGTTATTAAACCGATGGAGTTGGAATCAGTACAGCCCAGGTTAGAACTGGAAAGTGTAAGGTTCTCTCCCTCCCCTCCCCACTTAATGTACCAGGTTTGATGTAATGTAATCCCCAGTGTCTTGCCTTTATGATTCTAGCTAAACTTAGATAGCATGAAAGGACCTTTGAACATAGAACTCAACGTGCAGCTCTCATGCCTTATGAAGCCTTTGGAAAAGACGATTAATTAGTTTAACATATAGAGATATACATTTCTCCATATGTCAAACTTTCTACAAAGTAAAGAAAAATATTTGTGAAGTTGGAAGCACAGGGGGGGGGGCAGTTGAGGACTTTTACATCACAGATGGAGAGAGCCAGGGGTCTTGGTGAGCTTCATCTCTGTCAGAGAAGTTTGCTATCTTTGGCATCCTCCTTGGGAAGCTGTCCAGAGCTTAACTAATCTCCTCAAAGGAGATCTGGAAGTCTTTGGGGGAAATTATGCATGGCGCCTCGTGTTTTCATTTCTCCTCAGGGCTTTTCAGTGTGTCCACAAAGAGCTTCTTCTTCAGCCCCCTGAGGGGTTCCTGTGTCCCTGAGCATCCTAGCTGTGGGAAGTAGGCATCCTTCAGGCTGTTTCAAGCAGTGGGGTTTGTTTTAAGGGTGTGTGTGGAAACAGGCTCAGCTGGGGCTTCCAGGCTCACATAGAGTTGCCGTCCCAAGGACCCTGGGTACTAGATTCAAGGAGGGTTTCAGGGACCTCCCTTCTCTCTTTCAAAACAGAACAAAATCTGGACTTGAACTGCTATTGGTTTCCAAAGAGTATCAGCTCATTTCCTTTTAAATTTGTTTTTGTTTCTTCAAAAGAATGTTTTCCAGGCACCTGACTATCAGATTGCTGAGCATTGTATGTAGAGAGATGAAAGTCTTAGTATCAACTCAGCCATGGAGACTCACTTGTAGTCTCAGAAGGCAGAGTCAGGAGGATGACCTTGAGTTTGAGGCACGCCTGGAATATAGAGGAATACCTTGTCTGCAGGAACCAACAAAAAGCAAAATCAAAACAAGTTTTAGTATCTTTGGAGACATGGGCACTCAGAAGGGGCTGGGTGTGTCAGTTTCTCCATAATGGCAAGGCCTCTGGCTCACCTGTTCAAGGTAACAGCAGTATGGCTAGCAGAGACAGCCTTGGTCCAAGTGTTTCTGTGACATGCTGCTCAGCAAAGCTTTTAAATAATGCGTAGGAAAAGCCATATCTGAAGTGGGGAAGGGTACGAGTAGTACACACAGCACAGTTACCTACCCTATTGGAAACAGAACCCAAGACTTCCCATGTACACCTACTCTCCCACCAAGCTCTGCCTCCAGCCCCTACATCTATCTTTTGAAAACACACGCAGATAGGAACTAGACTGGAAAGAACTCAAAACGCTGTGTTTTGCTTACTGAGTTTTATAAAGCTCTGATGCTAAAAATGTGTTGTTCCAGGGACTATTGGTGTTTCCCTCTATTTTTTCCCCCTTAAGCAAGAACAACAACAAAAAAATGTTCAAAAAGTTCAAATTTCTTTTTAAAGTTAATTTTGAGATGACTTTGATTCATTATGTAAGAAGGCCTTTCATATTCACTTTAGAAAATAGTTCCTATTTAACAATGGGGCTTATTACACATCGATATGAGGATGTAGGAACTTTTGTGAGTGCTGAACCACGCACAGAAGCCAACCCCACAGGTCATCGCAGCTCCTGCTTTTCTTTCTCCCACACGCAGAGATTTATCTGATGGGTATGACTTTAGATTCACGTGGCCTGTTATACAAAGCCCTCAAGAACAAAGCAAACATCTAGTTTAAACACACTTTAAATACAGTTGTACTCTGGTAAAAGCCACTTCGAATCATTTCTAAACCACTTACTCCAGCCACAGCGGCATTCCAAATCGAATAAACATTATTCAAAAAAAAAAATCCCACAAATTCTGCATTTCTCATCAGACCCAAGGCAGGATTTAGTTCTAAAACATCTTGGGTGTTTTCTTCTCTCACCTCACTGTCCCAGATGGTTGCACTTTTGATACAGTAAGAACAAAGCCTGCAGTTGGAAATTTTACCTAAAGTGCCTTTGTCAACAATGCCACTGTCAACCCCATGTTCCAAGATCAACCAAGCACTACCTCCAATTAATGCTATTAATGACCTGGCAGAGGGACTGTGGGTGCATGGAAGCATCGCTCTCACAGACTACATTGTTATGGGGCTTCCCAGCATGCATCTGGTAGGGGTTGGGAATGGGAGAGGAAAAAAAATAAACTGAAAGGCCCCTCAGCTATCAGCATATCAAAGAGTCGACTGCCCCTTTGTACTGTCCTTTGCTGGTTACCAAATCAAATATACATGTATCTGGACTGTCCTAGGCGGAGCCAGCTCCTGGACTACCATATTCTCTAAATGCACACTCATGCCAGGAGGCGCTAAAAGGCAGAAGGCAGGTGAAATTATAGTCTGGATAAGACAGACCAGCATGGAGATGGAGGATTCTGAATTATATCAGGGCCTCATGGCACCATTCTGGACATGAGTTCACTTAGTTATATCCCCAAACTACTACCTGGCTATTATTATTCCTATTGACAAAGAGTCAAAGAGGAGAGTGACTGCCCAGGTCACATCACAAGGCAGAGCCACAGCCAAAGGACAAAACTCTGCCAGCCGGTCAAAGTTGGGGTCTACTCTATACTCTCATGGCAACACATCTTCCAAACTTCTTAAGATTTACAGAAAATGATAGACATGATGTCAGTGTTAATGGTCAACTGGTTAGGCTCAGGCGTCGCCTAGGCCATAAGCCTCTGGGCACCCTTGGGAGGGATTACTTAATTAGGTTAGCATCTGGCCATGCCTGTGAAGCATTATCTTGATCTGGTTGATTGAGTAGGGGAAGACCGAGCTGAACACTAGTAGTCACCTGCCTATGTGCAAAGTGTGACCAGCTGCCTCAGGCTCCTGCCTCCTTGTCTTTCCCACCATCATGGACTGTATGTATCCTCAAACTGTGGAACGAAATAAACCCTCCCTTAAGTTAATTTTATCAGGGTGTTTTGTCATGATGGTGGAAAAAGTAACGATGGCAATAGGGGACAGGCACTTCTTTCTTGTGTTTAAATCACTTTGAGATGGGGCACAGGCTTACCCTGTAAAGAAATGAATGTCTATATAGACAATATCTATTTATTGATTTACCTTGCTGTGCTGCCCACCTAGCCTTGTGATGTTGGGCAGTGCTGACACTTATTTTTACTGCAGTCTCATTAAGTTGCCCAAGCTAGTCTTGAACTCATCTCAAGCAATTCTCTCGTCTCAGCCTGCCAATTGAACATATACATATTGATCAGAGAAAAATTGCAGCATGCAGATGCAGGAGAGATGTCCACAGTGCAAGGTCCTCCAGACTACAGCAGTGTCCAGATGCAGGAGAGATGCCCGTGGTGCAATGTCTTCCACACTTGCTATGTGTATATGTGGGAGACTTGTTTCTGTAGTAATTTTTTGGTGAGTTTGCCACTACTCAGAGGCCAGATTTTCTAGGATGCTTACTGGAACGCCTTCGTTATGATCCAAAAAGCCAGTATGCACTAATGAAGGGCTCAGCTTACTGGGGGTTTTGAAGTTGTCTCTGGTCCCTAGACCAAGACGCGCTGGTGTCCAGCCAGGTCACTGCTGGAACGGAGGCTGTTCATAGAGCCTCACTGTGGTATTGTGTGGGGGTACAGCTGAGTATGGCTGTGTGCTTTCAACAAATACTTTCAGTAATCCCTAGAGGAAGCTGCTCACAGAGATGTCTGAATTCAGCTCTCTCCTGCTAAATAACCTGCAAGACGGGGAAGATGAGGATGCTAAGATCAGAAGCCAGCAGAGGCAGCACAGCCCTGGCATGGGGGAGACAGCTTAGAGTGTTAGACTCCTGTCCTGATCTAAGGGGAGACACCCGCTTCTTCCTCTCCACTGTTTGTTTTAAGGTGCAACTGTCCATGTGGTACTTGTTTCTAGTTCGATTCTTTCTTTCTGCTGCTATTACGCAATTCTGATAATCTATTTGAAAGTAAGCAGTGGTTCTCACAGGGTGCTTAGGTGAAAATACATAAATGGAGATGACAACTCAAAAGTAAACCCCCATCATTACAGCCCTCTTTACAGAGGACACCATTTGAAGGTCTATCTTGGAATCTATTTTCTTTTCTACACTAGGGATTGAACCCAGGGCCTTGCACATAGCAGGCAAGTGCCATACCACTGAGCTATGTTCCCAAATCTCAGTATTTTGAAACGATGTCTTCCAATATAGCCTAAGCTGGCTTTGAACTTGACATCCTGTCACCTTTGCCTCTAGAGCACTGAGATTTCAGCCCTGTGCTCCCACACCTGGCTATGTGCTTATCTTTTGCTGTAAGAATCACCAAAGTGTGACAGAGAAGTCTCAGGAGGCAGAGAGCTCAAGAACTGGATGTAGCCAGAAAGCAGGGACCATCATTAAGACCATCATCAAGCAAGAGCTGTTGATCCCAGAGCAGGTACAGGAACCCAGAGCACACTGTCATTTTGTGACATTTAGTGCAAAGCAAGCAGACCTAGTCATCCTCATGACTGACACCTGCGATTTTCCTCTAATGGCATTGACTACACAGTTAGAGGTCTTATTTTTCTAGATACTCAAAGGGGGGGGGTGATCAAGTGACATTTGTGCAAGTCCTTTTCTTCTGTTTTATTTTGTTGTTTTGTTTTTTTTTTTTTGAGAATCTCACTCTATAAACTAGACAGTGGTTCTCAACATTCCTAATGCTGCAATATTTTAATATAGTTCCTCATGTTGGGTGACCCCAACCATAAAAGTATAACGTAATTTTGCTACTGCTAAGAATCATAATATAAATGTCTGCTATTCAGGATATCTGATACTCGACCCCCAAAGGATTGCAACCCACAGGGTGAGGACCACTGACCTAGACTATTCTGGAAGTTGTGCCAGTCCTTCATCAGCCTCCCTGATGCTGGGGCCACAGATGTGAGCCATTATGCCTTCTGTGTTTGCTGATTTTTGGTCTTGGTCATGCTTGGGACCCTGGGTAAGTGCTGTCTCTGAGCAACATCCCTCACCATAGCATTTCTAGGGAAGCTGGGGACTGTTACTGTTCCCACCACCAGTCTAGACCTCTTTAGAGAGCTGCCATGCAATTGCTCTGTGTGGTTGTCCAGCTGTCTCAGACTTATGGCCCTAAAAGTGTTATTCTAAACTCACATGTTCTGTAGCCATTCTTTTCTCCCAGTAGAAATCTCTAAATACAAACCATCAATTTTGTCTATTACCAGTGGAAGAAGGAGCAGAAAGTTAGATGTTTTGAGTAGATCATAGCATCCCCTGAGCCTGGAGCTGCTTTTGTAGGTCTTGGTGGGTCTGGAGAAGGGAACTATGAAGGGAACTATGAAGAAACGGGCAATCAGTTCTTAGCCAGTCCCCAGAACATCTACCTTCTCAGCTTTTACCCTCAGTCTCTGCTAGAATAAAGCCCATGGGCTGTATCAAATATTTACTCATGGAAAAATAAGCTACATCTGGCTAAAAGACACTGCTAAATTGAACGAATTTTAGATTAAGTACAGTTTATTTTAAAAAAAAATAGTAAATGAGATATATCAGGCCCATTTCACTAAGCTGTGGAGTTGTTTGTTTGTTTGTTTGTTTGTTTTACAAATGAAGAACCTGTGTGATCCTCAAGTGCCCAGAAAACACTAGAAAGAAGTGAGTTGGAGAGGATGGAGAGGCAAAGCCCTCAGCGAGAATATTCAGTGCAGCTGCAGATTCAGGGACCATACAGCTGGGACCCAGAAGTCAGCTTTTCATCCAGACTGTGTATTCTCAGGAGGTTGTTGGTACATTCTGGGGACCACTCACATTCTACTGGGGGCCAGGTTATCTGGCCTTTAAACTTGGTGTCCAGCTACTTCCAAGTCGGCTTCCCAAGGAGGGGGGGGGTTAACCTAAGAAGTTTTATTTTGAGAATGGAATGAAGAAAGTACCAGGAGAATGCAGCAGAGCAAATCCCTCTTTGTTTCAAGAAGGCGCCAGAATCCTTACTGACATTTCTCAGCCTGCTCTGTGTGTTCCTAGTCATGTGGAAGAAGAAAGGGGATCCAGCTGGGGTCTACCTGACAGCGCAGAACTGCCCAGCTCAAAACTGCTTCTCAAGTGAACTCCCAGATGCCAAGATTAAGAAATTATAAATCACTGTGTGACTGGGCCTGTGGCTTAGTGGTACAGTGCTTGCCTAGCATGCGTGAGGCCTGGGTTCCATTCCCAGAACTGTAAAAATAAAAATAAATGCACAGTCATGCCTTGGTGTTCCCAGGGGATTGAAATAGTCTAGGGTGAGACTCCCAGCCCTAGATGCCAGTGACCTTGGATACTCAAGTCTTTTGTACCAAACAGTTCAGAGTTCATATAAGACCCGGGTACATCTAACGAGTAATTTAAGTCAGCTCTGGATTTGCATCAACCTGCATGGTGCTACTGAACTATTTTGGGAATAATGACAAGGAGAAGAAGCCTGCACATGTTCAACACAGATGCCGTAGTTCTTCAGATTCTGTAATTAACATGGCCAGAGAACAGTCAGCAGTGTAATTGAGTCACTGCTGAAAAATACTAGGCCAAAATACCCCACAGACTGAGAAGGGTACTAGCAGCCAGAGCTGGCCCAGGCCTGGCAGCCTGTGCCTGTCAATGTGGCACTCAGGAGACCCTGAACACAGGCCCAACCGATCCCCTTTAAAAGTAGAAGCTTGAAGTTGAATTTCTAGTAGGAATTAATTCAGTTTAAAAGTATCTCCCTTGAGTCTTTATCCTAACTGTTTTGAGCTTCTCAGAGAAAGTATTTTAAGAACTCACAAGAGGGGTTTTATCTGTACCATGACTCATAGCAGGTATCTCCAAACACACCTACACACACACACACACACACACACACACACACACACACACAGAGAGAGAGACAGAATGAATAACTCTGGGACAGTTTGTCAGCAGTGATGGGGCTTGTGCTTTTCTTTAAGGTCAGCTGTTCTTTAAAATTTCTAGGGGTTGCTGCTTAACCCAGGCTGCATGTTACAGGATGCCTTTTGAATGCCAGGATGCAAAGTAGTTTCTAAAGAGATGAAGTGTGGAGGTGAGCCCAAATACAGAGAAAGACCTGAGGACAGAGGCCTACCTACAACAGGAAGAACCCACTGGATCTTAGTGTGAGAGACAGATGGAGGGCGTATAGATTAGGAGGTTGGTCAGGATGAGAAGACTCCCTGGGAGGGCAGTGTCAGCCGCAGCAATGGTGGAATGAGAAGATGGACAGGGCAGTGTTAGCCACACCAATGGCCAGAGTTGAAAAGCAGGGCTTTAGTGTCCTAATTAAGCAGAATATTTACAGTTGGTATAGTAAACACATGTACTTTGAGGAAAAGGCTTTCTGCTCCTTTCTCAAGAACTGATAATTTAATTAATGCAATTTAATTAATTTAGCTTAAATAAATGTCATTTGGCTGACTTAATTACTGGTTTTACTCTAAGAACATAATAATCTTAGTTATATAGCCAGCCCTCCGTATCTATGGATTTCACATTTGCAGATCCAACCAATTGGTGTGTCAAAAACATCCTAAAGACATGTTTCTGCCCAGAGCATGAGCAGGCATTTTAATTTTGTCAGCACCGTGTAGCTGTCCACCAGACTTTGCACCGCATTGGGCATTCCAAGTCATGTAGAGGACACATGTATGGCCCAGGAGGATGTGTGTGGTTCTATGAAATGTGACCATTTTATAAGAGACTTGAACATCATGGACTTTGGAATCCAGAAGACAAAATAAGTCCTGAAGCAGAACCTCCCAAGGACACTCAGGGATAACTTCCCAGCCCCAAGCCACCACACACAGAGGAAACAAAACACCCGGAATTAAGAAAAAAACAAAATCAATTATCGTTCTTTGTCATTTCCATTGAAATGGATTTCTTTGGCTCACATCATTCTGGGGAAGTTACGGGGACAGATTATTGAAACAGGTAGTCATGTTACTGCAAAACCTGTCTTTCACACATGCACATCATTTGCTCGTCCTAAGGCTGATGCAGCACGGTGCCTGTTTGAGGTCTTTCTCAGATGGCCACATTCCACACTTTTGTAAAAGTCTTCATTTTGAGTCTTGGCCCTAACAGACAATTCCATTTTTGTGCCCCTGTTTTACCAGGCGGAGGTCTAATAACTACAAATGATAACAAAACATGGGTTGAATTTTCAAATTCATCTCATGACTAAGACTCCAAAGAGTGTTTTTTTCCAACTAACTGCAAACCTCTTCGCTCTTTCCTCTCCACTCTACTGGAATGGGAGGCCGCAGGAAACAGTGTCCAGAAGTCTAGATCTTTCTTTTCCTTTAGATCCAGTCAGTAGTATTAAATTATGCAAAAGCCCTTACTTTTGGGGGGTGTGGAATAAATAATTTAAGTATCATTGAATGAGGACAATCCTACAGCTTGCTTCTTAACCACCTCACTAATTCGGGATCCCAGGAAGATTTCTGGGACTTCAGTGTGTCTGTCTCCATATGACACCCCACTCCCAGCAAAGCTCTGCTTTCTAAGGGCCCTGGTAGTACATGGCACTCCAAGGGTTAAGGAGAGTGCACACTTAGAGCTGAGAGGGGGAGGGCAGGGCCCAGGTTTCCCTTGTTTCAGTTCCAGATGGCGGTCCTGCCCCTGCCCCTGTCCCTTTGAGGTCCTATTTGAGCTTCCTGTCCCTCTCCACAGATGTTCATAGCCATCATAATGTGTTTCTCTTTTATGGTGTCTTTTCTGATTCTTGGTGCAGAGTTTAAAAGCTTCATTGTTTCCCCAGGCAAATAAACACTGAGAGACTTTTAGGTGGGCGGGTAATAAAAAGAACGCAACATCCTTGAAAGCAGGAAAAATTCCTTTAACTTTATTGTGTTTGCAAAGAAATTCTACAGATGATCAGCTGCTCTTTGATGGCTTACAATTTTTTTCAGTGTTAATTATAGTATTTATGCTAATTAAGGTCCCAAATGGAAGCCTTCGAGTGCTAAAGAGGAATGTAGAAGAAAGAGCTGTCCTTTGGGACAGACTTCCTATAAAGGCACAGGGCAGTCTCCTCACACTGCCTCAGTGGATGTTTCATCACTGGGGCATGAAAACCTCCCTGCCCTTCCAGCCACTCTCCTGCAGTGTGGTTAGCTCTTTCTGACTTCCTTTCATTCTTCCATTTCTCCTCAGAGACATGTACGATAATGTTTGATTTGCCTAATCCTGGTGGGAAATATATTCCTAGGCCAAATGATCAATAAGCCAGTAGAACTGTGGAAACTAAGTCTGTAAATTCCCCAAATTCTGTCTTCCAGTAGCGCCATCCCTGCCTCAGGCCCCTCCTGTGGTTGTGTGTCCATCTCACTTAAGCTTCAGGCCCTCATCTCTGTCTCAATACCTGCCAAGCCTTCCTGGATGCTGCCAGTCTTTTGCATCACCCTAGGCCCCATCAATAACCCTAACCTCTGGCCATTATGCCTGCCCTGCCCTGCCTTGCCTTGCCCCTGGCTACTCGTTCCTTCTAGCTTTATCTTGTTAGCATCTCTACAAGTGGACTGTATGATGCACTTGAAGAGGAGAGAACATGGCTTTATCTTGTCCATCTATAACTTTCTTGTGTTGGCTTGAGAAGATGTAAGAACCCAGCAGCTGTCTCAGTGTCTGTTTGTTTCCTAGGGACTATGCTAATAAATCCACAGTCGAGTTTGATGAAAAGTTTAGAACTCTTGACTACTAACCGCTAACAATAGAGTCAGTGGTGATTTGAAACCAGATAGTCTGGGCTGGGTGCTTTTGAGTGACAGACCACAGGTCTTCTGGGGGAAGGACACTCAAGTCACACTTCCTTCTCCCCCCACCATTGTGAGGAATGGTCCTCAGAAGCCATACTTTCTGTCTGTTTCCCAGGTGGCTTCTGAACCAGTAAAATCTGTTGTGAACTAAACTGGTTCCTGTATGCATACTGGGTCAGGTCAGGCAGGAATCTGTGACCATGCCCTTGAGAGAGGACAGGGGAAAGCAGGGAACTAAGGCCAGGAGGAACGGAGGAGGCTCCTAAGGTTTAGTAATTTGGTTTAAGGGGTATGCTAAAGATCTTTATGTACTTATTTTCTTAGCAATTGAGATCTAAACTACTTACTATTTCAGCCATAATAAAGGATGAGACTTTTAATTTTTTATTTTTGGCTTAGGAAAGAGGATAAAACTAGATTGGCCAGAGCATAGTGCATCATGCTGAGGCTGTTAATCCAGCCAGTTGACCAGTTGGCTTGATGATGTAGGTTGTGTTTACACTTGGTGAATCTACTTGTGTGCCAGCAAGGAGCAGTCAGGGTGTTGCTGTCTCCAGAAGGAGTTTGGCTGCCTGAGACTATTAAAACCTTCCCTGAGAGGCCAGTTATGTAGCTAGAGGGGGTCTGCTTGGAAAATAATGGTCTTGGTTGGACAGAGAAACACCACCAACGAAACACACCCATGTCTACACCCACCAAACAGTTTTTAGAAATCAGAAAACCCAGCTAGCTGAGCTGACAAGGCTAACTAGAAACATCTACATTTTTACTTAACTGCACACTCCCACTTTACTGGCAAATGTGTTGTTGCAGACAGTGGCTGTGGGTCAGTTCGCTATGTTCAGGTGGAATCAGTGACTGAGCCAGGATCAGTCCTCAGTGTTGGCAGTCTGGACTATGTTAGTGACAGAAGCTCATGGGCTGGGCTTTCAGACCCCATGGCCCACGGCACAAGATCCTAAGACCTGGAGCCTTACAGTTCCCAGCTTGAAAAGCCAGATACTTACATTCTGGGAGCTCAGGTCAGTGCAAACTCTCAGCTCTCAAAGCCAAAGGCTTATAACTTTGTGCCCCAAGACCACAAGCTTACTGTTCCAAGCTTTCAAAACCAGAGGTTTAAGCATTAGTATAGACGCTCAGGCCAGAGGCTTATTGCTCTGGGCTGTGAGTGTCAGTAGGTAGCACCCAGTTAATGTTATAGGTTCCCAGGCTTCGTTTGTCAGAGCCTCAGTGTTTAACCATGGTGGCACTCGGCAACTCTTCCAGTGATCAAGGCCTGCGGCGTTCACCATCTCAATGTCACAGCCTGCTGCCTCCCATCACCTAGGCTCTCTGGTTTTCTGCTTCCGACATCTCTCTGGAGTTTTTCTGTTGCTGAAGAGCACTCACGGCCACTGTCATTGCTTGGATTGAATCCCAGGGTTTTGTCTGCTCTTTGTGAAATTAGCTCTTTCACTCTACCAGTGATAAACACACGTGGGAAAATGAAAGACCACCGTTCACTTAGAACCATATTGAAGCCAATGTCACAACACCAGGTGTGGTATATTTGAATGCTTAGTCAGCAGGGAGTAGAACTATCTGGAAGGATTAGAAGGGTTAGGGGATATGACCTTGTTGGAGTAGGTACGACCTTGTTGGAGGGTGTATGGTACTGGGGGTGGGCTTTGAGGTTTCAAAAGCCCATGTTAGACCCAGTCTGTCTGTCTGTCTGTCTGTCTGTCTGTCTGTCTGAGGATATAAAGCTACTTCTCCAGCACCATTCCTGTCTGCTGCCATCCTTTCCTTTCCACCATGATGATAATGGACTAAGCTCTGACACTGTAAGCCAGCCCCCAATTAAATGCCTTCTTTTAGGAGAGTTGCCTTGGTCTCCTGCCTAAGACACCAGGGTATAGTGATTCACAGAGGAGAAGCTTTAAGACTGTGAATCAACACATGGATAGAAAAGGGCACACAACGTACTTGTGCACAGATTCCTAATTCCACCTATTTTGAGCTTTAGATGTGCTTCAAGTCAGATTTTTGCTAACCTGAGGCATCAGGGAAGTTCTCTGCCCTTGACCCAAGATTAGATGAATGGGGTCATCAAAAGGTCATTGAGGCTTACCATGGCTAAAGTGAAGTCTCTCTGTAGCTGCTACAAGCTGTCTGGAGCAGTCATGAGAGGAACAAGGCCTCTGGGGCAGCTCCATGGCTCAGCAGTAGCCACAGCTGTTTCTGCAGCTAGCACAGATTCAAAATGGCTTGAAGTGTTCAAGCCATTGTCCAGTCGCCAAGGGTCAAAGAAGTGCCTGCTTGATTGACAGCTCCCCAGTCCAGGCCATTGGGCACAAGGGAAGGGTCATCTGTCTGTCAAATGACTGGGTGACTTAGTCATAAAAGCTTTGGTTATTTGAAGAGTTGCATCAAAGGAAGCTACAATAAAACTCTTGTGGTGAACTGGCTCAGTTGAACCTCACAGTGCAGAAGCCCTAGCCAAATGCCCTCAGGGAGATTTGAGCCCCTCTGAACTTACTCTCACCACTTCCTTGATTACTATAATGTACCCAGCCTTGATCGACAGCTTGATCCTCTCCAGCTAAAATTAAAAGGTAAAGTCCAGGAGAAAGGGAAAGCATTGAGTAAAGTATCCTCACTACTTGATATAATTTTCATGAGTTAGCTGTCTTTGAAGTTGTATGTGCTTCTGTGGGCCAGGGAATTGTTCAGACTGTTTTTCTGTGTGTGTGTTTTTGTTCCCCTTGTCCCTCCCAAGTACAAGAGTTTCTCTCCATGTGTCACTAATCCAGCATATCAGAGATGAGTGGCTAACCATGATCGGTCCCCACTTGTGACCTAATTAACTTGTCCACAGAGAGAATTGTCATTCACTCCTTTTTACTGCCACCTCTGCACATTTGAACAGTGAAGTAGACATGGACAGACACTTGTTTGAGGGAAACGGATTTCTTCTCTGCCTTCCTCCGGCTCATCAGTCCTGATCATCGGTCCTGGTCCCTTTTCCTTTCATATCCATCCTTCATGTGATTTAAAAACTGTTATCTTTGCTTCGTGTTCACATTTCTACGTATTTGTTGTTAATCAGTCCAAGCCATTAAAAGACAAATTTCTAACACATCTTGATACAGACAGCCTGCTGGATGCTAGTTTGTATCTGAGTTATTTGAACCCTGTTTGACTATAGTCTGCTGTAACTGGCTGAGACTCTTAACTTGATGCAAGAACAGGTTACAGTCTACACATCAGGTTAGGTTGTAGTTCACAATGACAGTGACAACATTAGGCCGAACTGTACAAAATATGGCCTCAGTGAAACTAGGGGAGGAAAACCTCTTCTAGTTCGTTCTGTTTATTGAGTACATCTCTATACTTAGGGAAAGAGTCTGAAATCTCATACAGAAATTATAGCCAAGTGTAATACTATCATTCACACAGAATTCTCTGTGTTTCATGATAAGTAAGTACATCGGTCACTTTGTTGCTGTAGCAAAAAAGTGGGAAAAGAAACTAAAAGGGCCCTGTCCATCAGAGTTGGGAAGGCTGGTGGCAGGCAGTTCATGTTTATCAAGGTGGGAAGGCATAGTGAAAGGAAATCCACATCCATCAGAATGGAGAAGGCATGGTGGCAGGAAGTCCACTCCCATCAGTGGGAAGGCACGGTGGCAGGTGCATGAGACACTGGTCACATTGTGTCTGCCATCAGGAAACAGACAGATAAATTCTGCTTCTCAATTGTTGGTCCTCTTTTTTGGTAAGTCCAAGACCCTGGCCTGTGGAATGCCATTGCCACATTCAGGGTGGGTTCTTTCCACCTCAGTTTAACCTCTCTGGAAACATCCTCATAGATGTGCCCAGAGACTGCATGTCCCAGGTGACTCCCTTGAATGAGAGTGTTCACTATCAGGGCTCCCTTAAAGTTTTGGCAGGTGGCCCTCACTGAGCTTGTCTGAACTAGCCCTGTAATTGACAGATAAGTTCAATGTTCTTGTTAGCCTGTCAAAGAACTTTCCCCAAAGCATTGTATTAGTTGTGGCTTATCATTTCCATTCAAATAATCCTTAAAGACTGATTATTTTGCTAGTTGTTATAAAGTATTGGTTAACGTCACTGGATAACTTTGGTAAAGTTCTTTGTAGTGTCCACATTGTTCACAGAAAAGGAAAGTCCACCTTCGGAGAAAACATTTGGCTTTTTCTCTACCATTAGTTTTGCTTCCTAATTTGCTGTGAGATGTGAGATGCTGTATGCTGTGACTATGTTTTGCTCTCACTGGTTGATAAATAAAGCTGCTTTGGCTTTTGGCAACATGAAAGAGAGAGGGCCAGGTAGGAAATCCAAGCAGAGAGACAGGAGAAGAAGCATGGAGTCTGAAAGATGCCAGCCAGCTACCGGGGAAGGAAGACATGTGGAAAATGAGGTAACAAAACACGAACCACATGGCAAAGCATAGATACAAAAAAAAAAAAAACAATGGGTTAATTTAAATATAAGAAATAGCTAATAATAAGCCTGAGCCATTGGCCAGCCATTTGTAAGTAATATTAAGCCTCTGAGTGACTATTCTGGAATGGCAGGCAGAAGAGAAACCTCTGATGACATTAATTTTCCAGGACTTTGGAAATGTGAGTACCCAACCACATACAATTCCCTGCAGCCCATTCCATCAATTCCAGGGTGTAGTCAATGGTCCTGCTTCATATAATCTCATTCTCTTCGTGAGTTGTGTTCCTTACATAGGTAGCTTCAGTTGCGTTTAAAGGGACTACAGACACCCAACAACATAATAATCACAATATCCAGTTCCAAATAGTAGGGAGAATGCTTGGTGAATTTACAGAGATATGCTGTGTGTTGGGAACCATGCTGATCCCTTGAGAGCAATGTTCCTCTAGGATCTAGAGTCTAGATGCTCACAAAAATCCTACTAGCGTTCAAATATAGACTTGGTTGTAAATCCCTTAACCATTTAAATGTACAGCACATGCCAGGAATATTTAAAGCAGACAATGTGGGAAAGCTAAAGGAGTAGAGGCCACCTGATGTCTTATGTGGACCAATGGAAGATGGTTTCCAGATAAATCCCTTTAATCTTTGTCCAACTCAGTGGGTGTTTTGACTTGTGTCTGTTGCAGCCGTATAAATCTTACAGAAAACTCTGTCTGTTTTCCCGGAAGCAAATGCTCAGCTTGATAAACAAGCAGTCCTTTGCATTTTTCACAAAATCTGCCCCTCCAGAGCACAGCAGATATCATATCAGCCTCTGGGGGTTGTACTTGTTTGCTTTTTCTTTGTTAGTAAAATTGAGTGCTCCGAGCACAGCTTTAAGATGAGTTTGTAGGAAGTATTTGTTCCATACAACCTGCTCGTTCTAGATAAATTATATAAATTTATCTAGAAAGTCACTGGTAGCACTTTATAGTCAGTTCTAATTAAAACAATACCTCTTTAAAATTAAATACTGACATCTTTCCTTTAATCCCTTGCTTCCTGGCAGTGTTCTGGCTAGTTCAGTATCAGCTACACACCTTGTTTCTCACTATGCTTTAGCAAAAATTTGAGTGCAGAGCTAAGGCACCGATTGGAAATGCTAGGGTGAAATTGCAATCAAAGAAGCTTTTCTCATAACAGCCTCCTGCTGTAAGCGAAGCAGCGACACACTCTGATGCATGTAATTGCAAGGCCTGAACCTCCACTTCTAGAATCCAGAAGACAGAAAAGTGATAAGGTAAATCATCTTTGAACTTCCACTGTAGGCATATCTCTTAAGATGTCATTTAGGAGAAAGTTGAGTCTATGGTCAATAAATGTGTATAACTATTTGTTTTCACCAAATAAAAATAAAAGGAAGGGCCTGCAGGATGGCTCAGTGGGTAAAGACACATGCTTCCAAGCTTGACAACTTGAGTTTGATTCCCAGGACTCCTAGTAGAGGGAGAAAGCCAGCCCCCACAAGTTGTTCTCTGACCTCCATGAGTGCACAATGACATGCATGCACCCTCCAAAAAAAAAATAATAAAAATAACTTAAAAAATAGAAACTTAAATAACCTCCGTCTCATACAGTGCAGTTTAGAGGGCCCACCAGTGTCTTTGAAGGATGTGATGGGTTCTGTTTGTTCCAGGCTCTGCCTGTGACATTACCTACACTGTTTTTGCCTTCACACATAATGCAGAAACACAACTGGGAAATGCAGATGCAAAGCTGTACTTGGTGGGAGGGTCCTTCTCAAAATGAAATACTGAAGAATCAGTCACTGGCTTGACCATTAAAACCAAGGCAGCTTGGAGCCATCAGGGCTCTGCCTCAGGCTCTTGGCATCTAAAGCATGAAAGGGACTGGCAAGGAGAGGAACTGGGGTGGACAAGCAGGCTCTGGAGTTCGTGTTTGTGAACATTGCATTCCTCTCAGAGGAGCTGCTCTGGTGTGACTTTCTCTGCTTTTGGTGTGCACTGGGTCCAAAAGCAAAGCTGAGTGCGAACGGTACTGAGCACTGACTGGAAACAGCCCACAGAGTGTTTGACAACAGTGGTCTGACGGAGTAAAATTGCTTCCACTTCGTGCACACAGCTGTCTGTCCTAGGTACAGCCTTTAGAAGAGTGGCTGGCCAGTGCTCCCCAGTCTCAGCTGCTGATAAGCAGCAATATCAGCAAACATACACACATACACAAAACCCAGACAGACAGACAGACAGACAGACAGACAGACAGACAGACAGACAGAATGATTTCTTAGGGAAACATACAAATTCTTCTATAACCCTTTTGTTGTCATTCACTTGAAAAATTATCTTTTTCTGGTTTAACTGGGTTGCCATTTGGTAGGGATTGCAATCAAATATGGCATCACTGAGTTATCTAGTCTTCTGAGCAATAGCAAGTCTCCCAATCTCCAAACATTGGATGTCTTCCTATGTACTTTGTGTTTTAAGTGTTTCTTAATGGAATTTTATAGTTTTCATTGTACAAATATTGGTGCCATCAGGGCTCTACTTCGGGTTCCCAGTGTCTAAAGCATGGAAGGAGCAGTGTGGTTCTGGGTTTCTAAGTGCTTTAGTCTTTTTAATGACTTTGCAAACAGAATTGTTCTTTTCCTTTTTCTTTCTTGCTTTCTGTTTGTTTTGTTTTTAAGCAGCAACACTGTGCCTAAGAGGCTGGTCTCGAATGCAGACATCTACCTGCCCCTGCCTCCTGAGTGCTGGGATTAAAGAAAGGCAAGCACCACCACACTTGATGTGCATTTTCTTTTTTGGTTCATTGCTAACACTATGTAAAATATAACTGCCTTTGCACATTTATTTGTACCTTGCAAATCCGTCGAATTCTCTTGTTCTTTCTTACCATTTTTAGTAATGCTCATGGTTTTCTGCATATATGATCACATCATTTGCAAACAGAGATGGTTTTAATCCTTCCTTATAGTCTGGATGCTAGTTAATTGTTAGTTAGCTAGCTGTTAGTTTTGTTTTTCTTGGTTGATTCCTCTGGCCAGGTCTCCAAATATTATGATGGTTAGAAATGGTAACAGTAGACACCTTTGGCTGCTTAATTTTCAAAGCACTCAATTTCCTCCCCACATAAAATGTCAGCTGTGCAATGCCCTAAGTGGTTTCTAGCATCTTGAGGAGGATCCTGTTGCTTCTTTGTTTTTAATCAGGAAAAGAGGCTGTATTTGGTCAAGTGATTTTGGTGGCGGGTAGAGGGAGGCTTTGTTGAGATTATCCTGTAGTTTTTTTCTCCTTCATTTAATTCTTATATTGATTGATTCATTAGGTAATTGATTAATTAGTCAACTAATTGATGTCTGTGATTAACCCTTGCCTTCATGGAACAAATCCTTCTTAGTTGCCTAGTCTGGGGGACTGCAGTTGTTTATAGTGCTCTTATAAAAACTTTTTGTTTCATTTCCTGCTCTTAATAGTTTTAACCTACGCTCTTCTTTCCCTAGCCAATCCAAAGTTTGTTGATTTTGAAGATTAAAAAAAAACACTATTGTGTTTTATTGATAATACTTTGTGGTTTTTTCTATTATATTTTATTGCTCTCAGCTCTATTCTTTACAAAGTTTTAGAATGGAAGAATAGATTATGAATTATTAATTTTCTCTTTTTTAAACTCAGTCATTCATTGCTGTAAACAGTACAGATTTTGCCACATCCTACAAATTTTGGTAATTGTATTTTGATTCATCTCAAATTATTTTCTAATTCCCTTGCCATTTCGTTCATGGTTTGTCTACTATTTAGAAATATGTTGTTAGCATACCAAGTATTTGCAAATTTTTCCAATTTCTTCCTTCTGTGATCTCTGATTTTATTCCACTCTGTTTGGAAGATATTTCACACGATTTCAGGCATTTCAGATTTGTTGACACCCCCTTTGTGACTGTCCCGTACGTGCTGGAGACTATTGATCCCAGTATTGTCAAGCATTTTCCATTCTCCTTATAGAACAGTCCAAATCCGTCACATAAGTTAGTAAATTCCCACATGAGCTAGCTCTGCCCAGCAGCTGTGACATTGTTTCCTTCAACCCCTGGTCTCATTCTTTTTCAGGAACTATTTTTGACTGACTTGTTCAGATAAGTTTAATTACTATAATTTCGGTAATGAATGTTTGGAGAGGATGTGCAACAATGGCAATGTGTGTTTGTGGAAAGTTTTAAAATATGTTGAAAAAGCTTGTATATGAGCATTCATGGCACATGACCTAAAGTAGCTATGAGGCTTCAAAATTTGTTTGATGATCTTTGGATCATCAGACGAGCGAACAAACCAAATACAGTGCAACAGTTTAGTGAAATATTATTCAGCCATTAAAAGGAGTGAATTCTGTAACATCTAGATGTGTAGATGAACCTTGAAAATATTAAGTAACAAAAGCCAGACACAATGGCCATCCACGTCTATTGTGTAATTTCATTTATGCAGAAACGCATGGAGTAGTTGATTTCATAGCAACAGAAAGCAGCTTAATGCCTGCCAAGGTTTGAGTGAAGAAGTGATTGTTTAGGGGATGGTGTGTGGGGATATATTAGTGATGAACATGTTCTAGAATTAGCCACAGTCGCCACACAACACAGTGAATATCCTCAGTGTCTTTGCCACAGAACCTTGTTCATATGTTGTGACAGTGAGAAAATAAGGGTCAGTGAGGTGGCTCAGTGGGAAAAGATTCTTGCCGCCAAACCTGGAGACCAGAGTTCTGAGTTTCCTCCCCATGACCCACATGCACGACATGGCACTCATGCTCGGACACAATACACACAAGAAGCAATAAGATAAGAAAAGGCGCAAAACACTAAATCAAAGAATGTAAATGTTTACACAGTTTCAATTAAAATAGAATTATATCACTTTCCTCCTTCCCTCCCTCCAGAAAAAAAATCTATTTCTAAAATATAAATATAGCTATAGATAGAAAAACAAACATAAAAATCTTATTTTGAAATAATGTTTCTATCAGTTATTAAAATAATAAAGATCAAAGTCTAGAGTGAAGAAAATGTGAATGACTAAGGCTTATGCTCATCCATCATTAGAATTCTTGGTATGAAGTGGATGAAAAACACAACTATTTTGTTCATTGGCAAACTGTGGCACATCTGGACTTCGTATGCTGAATGTTATTGTGGATTTTCTATTTCTTTCACCAGTTTAGTTGAACAAGATAAAGTCTTTGCTCTGAGGCTGTGCTCTTGCCTCACTAAAACAGCAAGGGCTCTTTGTTAGCAGCTTTTATGGTCATTAAAGAGCATGGCTAGAAATAATTCATCAGGTTCTCATTGTGCCAAACCTTTATTCATTTTGGATGTTGGTTGTTGGTAATGGTGGAAATCACAAAAAGCAGTGGAACGAATTGTAGTTTACTTGAAACAAATCTAAAAGTAAGATAGATAAAATATCCTATTGAGAAATAGTGTAAGATGTCTGAATTGCACTTATTCCAGAATTATGAATAGAATTAATTGCCTATGCCAAAATATGGCCATCAGCAAGGAAGAATATTGATGCTTCCTACTGTGTCACAGTTTGCAGAGTGCTATCTCACACAGTGCAAACCCAGATTAGTATCTTCGTTGTACTACCACTCTAAAGAACATACAAGGCATTAGTGAGATCCTAAAAACAATAGCCCAAACCCAAAGCATCATTAGTCCATTCATTACTTGTTCCTTCAAACAGTAGTAGCAATACTGATCTAATGATGTAATGTGTACTTTAAAAGTAGTTTTAGGACTAATTCTAGAAGCCATCTGTTGCTTCTCATTGTAGTTAAAATTCAGTAGCCTCTTTATTCTTAGGGATAAAGTGAGTTGAACTTGATAAGCCATATTTGTGCTTGATATTAGGTCAAAATACAATGTATATGTCAGCTGCTTAACTAGAATTTATCTTCCTGTACAAAACTCAAGCCAATCATCCCTTACACTACATTTGGCATACATGTTTTATTCTAAGTGGTTGTAAAGAATTTAGCTTAATGTAAAAACACTAGCATAGGTTGGGCCTGGGGAGATGAATCACCATTTAAAATGCTGTCTATAAAAGCGGCAAACTTGAGGCTCAGAGTTTAGATCCCCAGAACCACGCAGACCCTGGGTGGACAGGGTGGACTATCAGTCGTTTCCTACTGGGAAGGGAGAGACAAGGGATCCCTGGAACAAGCTGGCTAGCTAGACTAGCCATATGGATGAGCTCTGAGAGACCTTGCCTCAATGAACAAGGTGAAGAGCAATCCAGGAAGACTTCCTAAGAACTCACACATATGCACATGCACATATAAATGTTCCCACATATATATGTGAACATATTTATATGTACACACACACACACACACACACACACACACACACACACACACACGTATGTAGGGGGGAGAGATGCACAACACACATGCATGCCCACCATGCTCACATGGAAAAGGAAGAAAAAGGTTTAAGCTTAAGAATCTAGCAAACCTAGGATTAAATATTTCCCAACTTACTATTTACATGAAAAAGAATGTGTGTATTTCCTTAAGTATGAAACCTTACCGGGAAGCATTATGATAACACTTAGAAAGTGAGAGGTCAGGGTTGAACAGATGCTGCTAGCTGTAATGGTCTTAATGAGAACTTAGGGAATGCTTTGCAGAAGATGAATGTGGGCTCTTGTTAGCAATTCTCTAGCTGATCTCAACATTTTTTCCCTCCCCCGACCTAGTGTGTGATAGGGTCGGGATAAGTAGGTGTTAATATGCCTAATTTGAATAAGATGGTGTGAATGCTTATTGGTTCCCTTAATAATTACCTTGGCACCAGATTAGCTTTGGTTGGATAGAAGACATGACTTCTGGGCATTTCTGTAGATCAGCTATCATTTTCTGTGAGGAGTTAGTTAAGATCAAATTTGGCACCTCTCCAGGATGGCTTCATGAGTTGTCATTACAAGGGGAGGTTGAGCTTTTGTTGGGTGTTCATTGTGAGGATGAGGTCATGATCTTCAGGGTTTGCATACTGATCAAGCCAAGCAGTCCTTGATTCTCTCTTTCTCCTCTCTCTCTCTCTCTCTCTCTCTCTCTCTCTCTCTCTCTCTCTCAAGCCAAGCAGTCCTTGATTCTCTCTTTCTCCTTTCTCTCTCTCTCTCTCTCTCTCTCTGCTCACAGTAAGGCTGTAATGGCGGTAATGCCTCCTCTTTGTAAACACAGCAAAGGCTGTAAACAAAGCTGCTCTTTGCTCAAGCTATTTCCATCTGCACTGCCACCAGACAGGAAGTACTCAGTACACAGTCTCATCTCATTGACCTACAAGGCCTCATAGAATCAATGTTTTGGAGTACTCAGAGGCTGGGGTTTCTTCAGCAATTACTCCTTTGCTCTGCTGTTCAAGACGAAAGAGTATGCCAGAATCCCTTGGAGGCAATACAAGTAAATAGTAAACAAGTTTAGCAAGAGCCATTGCCTTGTGTAAGGGATGTAACTACTAGGGAAGAGGCCAACCCAATGTACTGAAGAACTCAAAACTATTTCTGCCAAAGTAAAACAGAAGTTTTGTGCCAGCCCAGCCAGCTGCGCCAGGGAGCATTTCTGCTGGGTGAGTTCAGAGAACAGCTTCCCACCCTGGTGCTGGCCCAGCCTTACCAATATACCTCACTTGTTAGGTCTCTTGCTTTCCCTACTTCCAGTTCACAGGTCACAGTGGATGGGAAGTCTGGAGAATGATTTGTCCGTGAACTGAGATGATCCACACATCTCTACCCATTCCCAATAACCTGACCCTAGACATTGTCAGCCTAGCTGCAAAGGAGGCTGGAAGCATGGCCTCTTTCCAAGCCAGCCTAACTGCAGTCCAGAGAATAACAATGAGCCAAAGTGAAATGTGTAGAATGTCGGGGACAGTACTGTCATGGAGGAAGAGAAAGCAGGGGGAAGGGTGAACCCCTGGGGATTGCTAGTGCAGCTTTAGTTCAGTGAGTAGCATCACCCAGCAAATGACAGCTGAGGGAGTGAACTGCATGGCCATGTGGGAAGAGCAGACAGGGGCAATGACAGATAGGGAAGATTTAGGAGGCGTAGTAGTCATTTTGCTCCTTGTTAAGACCCAGTGCCTCACAAAATGCAGCTTAAGGGAGGCAGTGTTTATTTGGGGTCATGGCCCGGGATACAGTCCGTCATGGTGCCAAAGACATGGCAGTGGGACCAGCTCCTGCCAGTGGCAACATGAGACTGCTTGTTCACATCTCGGTGAATCAGGAAGAGAGAGGGATACTGGTGTTCAATTGGCTCTCTCCTTTACCCTTTTAAACCCCACCACATGGAATGATACTGCCCACGATCAGAGTGGGTCTTCCTCAATCTTCTCTTCAGACATCCTCACATGTTTGTACCTCACTAATGTCCTAAATGTTTCTTAATTCAGAAATAAGATGACAGTCCAAATTAGCCATCACATGAGAGAAATGGATTTTTCTTTAGGAGAGATGGCCATGGTTGTAATGAGGAGCCCATCTGGGTCTGTTGAGCTCTAATGTACCTCATACCCATGGAGACAGCTAGCAACCACCATCTATGTGAACCTGAGATGTGAGCCATATGAACCTGGAGCTCAGAAAAAGCAGCCCAGAAGTCAGACAGCCATGGGGTTCAGTGATCTGCTTCTCTGTCTAGTTTAAAGTGTAAAGTCTCAACTTCACAGGGGTTCAGGGCCTGCAGAATAAGCTCCTCTTGTTCTACCCTGGAGGAAACATACTCAGGAAGGAGAAAGGTTTGTTAATGCCCGAGTGCTAAGTGGAGGAATTCCCTGTATTTTTGACCCCAGTTCTCTCCTTTCCCAGCCAGCCCTGTCTGAGCAAGGCCCCTTGTTTGGAAAGTACTCTGGATTGAAGGAAGGAACTTTCGTTTTTAAAGATGAAGTACATGGAAGCCGAAGAGGTACAGGCAGGATGGTGCAGAGAACGGAGAGTGCTGGAGGCTGGAAGCCCAGGCTGGGGCCAGGTGTGGGCTTGGCTCTTCCAGCAGCTGGCTCTGCATGTCTGTGGCCATCCGTCCTTCTCACTGAGCCCTTTTCAGGTTCAGTCATCTCCAGCCTGAAAAGTCACCTTCTCTTCCTTCCTGGTGACACCCAAGCATTATTTGGTGCCCCATGACTGCCACACCCATTCCCCATTCTTAGAGGCTACTTGGCAGATTCCAAGGTCCTCCCCTCCCCATGAAGCGGATTGGCTGAGCTGCTTATGTGAAACCAGTTCTGGCGAGGAGTGGGCTGGTTCACCCAAGTCTTGGGATGCTGCCCCTGGCTGTTTCTCTCAACAGAAGAGAGCAGGCCTTTGCATTTCATCTAATTTTACCTATTAATGTGTCTAATTCCTCACAGTCATTCATTGTGTTTGGTACTCTTAGGGTGGGGCATGTTGCTGGGGGACAGAGCACGTGTTTGACAGCTATTGATGGCTCCACCAGGCAGCAGGGCAGTACTTTGGCTGGTTTGTACCTCATTGGTCTTTTGAGGAATCCTTGACCCATCTCAGCCACAGCTTAAGAGAAGAACCCTTTCATATGGCTAATGAAGCCTCCTCTCCCCTCCCCCCTTTTGGACTTTAAAGTAAAAAGAATTGTAAGTAAATGGACTTTTTAAAGCAGGAACTTGTGTGAAGGAGTTTGGGGGCTGTTCTGAGGACTGGTTGATACTGAGCACTGGCTTCCACGGCTTCTGTAACCTCTAGACTGTGTCAGTACCACTGTGTAAAATGAGGGAAGCCGACAACAATAGCATTCCCACAGAGGGATGACTTGCCGTGAGTGTCACCTTATATATGTCCATACAAGCTGGAATGGAGCACGAGGTCCAGTGAGGACTCAAAAGCGATTGGAATCACATAGGTGCCTCATCTCCCAACATGTCCCAGATGGACAGATACTGATTCTGTGTGTGTGTGTGTGTGTGTGTGTGTGTGTGTGTGTGTGTGTGTGTGTGCAAGTTTCTTGTTCATCTTTCAATGTCCTGGGAAAATAGAGAAGGGACATGTTGACTGCACTTTTCTTTAAAATTGGTGTTCCTGTGGTAAACTGATGTCACTGACTTCACAGTGGTCTAGGTAGTGCCTTGCCTTGAAATCTTTCTCTCGCCAAGACCTCTATGTTTAGAGAAAATAAATCCTGAATTGAAAACTACCAAATCAAAAATAGAACCGTCACTTCAGGGACCCTTTTATAAGTTAGAGATAGTTCATTTTATGTTAAGGCAAGTGTGTTAACTAACACCCATTGTGGCTTGCTTATTTATTTATTTATTTATTTTTGAGGCTTAGTCTCACCAGGAATCCCAGGCTGGCCTTGAACTTGATATTTTCCTAACTCAGCCTCCCAAGTCCTGAGATTACAGTTAGGTACTAAAACACCCCACTTCTTTGGAAATGACTTTTAAAACCAATGGCACCAGAAACTAGAGCAGTGGCTTAGTGGAAACAGAGTACCAGTTGCTTTTCCAGAGGAACTGGGTTCAATCCCCAGCAGTCACATGGTGGCTCATGACCATCTCCAGGCTACCCAACTCCCTCTTTAGCCTCCAAAGGTGCTGCATACTCACGGTGATCAGACATGAATGCAGGCGAATACCCATGTGCTCCAAATAGTGAACTAAAGGCATGTATTTCCATTCCAGCCTGTAGCCCATTCTGTGCTAATTTGAGAAAAAAAGAACCAGACCACAGGGGCTCTCTAACCCAGATCTTTGGACTTCAGAATATCCCATACAGTATCAGTTGATGAGCTTAACTTAATAGTTACCATCTAGAAACCATGAACACATCAGCTCCTATCATAGAATATGTCTGGCTTTGATGGTAGAATCATGTCAGGATCCCACATGAGACGCTGGTGCAGGCCACGAAGTGCCAGGACCCTGTGTGACCACAGCCCAGGGCTGGGTCTCGGGTGACATAATGCCCTGACTTCCATAGTGTGTCTTGCCTGCCTCCCCACACGGCAACAGCCACATGGGTATCTCCAGGAAATGCATTAACCACGATTACTGCCTCAGAGACCAGGGCCACTCCTTTCCCCTGAAGTTGTCCCCCGAAGCAACTTAAGCTCAGTCTGCTTTAAACTGCAGACATTCTAATTCCAATTGAATTTTAAAATATTATATACCAATTGAAGGGGTCCGAGAATGCCACCCCAACGGACAGGCCTCTGGCTAACCACCCTGGTATGCTGGTTATTTCAGTTAAAGACATGGGGTTCGCTGTTGTAGATGCATCTAACAGGAGCAAAGTTGACTTAACTTCTCCCCAGAGATTAAACTCAGGCCAGCCAGGGAGGCAAAGATGTCACTGCGGTGAGCTGACTTGGTCACTAGGTAGTCTGCTCTTGGTCACGTGGTAGTCCCATGCGGTTCCCCAGGAGCATCACTCAAACTATTGTCTGGCCTCTGGGTCCATTCTCTCCATTCAGTGATGATCCACCTCTTCTAAGAAAAGAAAAGGGAGAAGGAAAAGAGAAGCCTATCCTCTTCTCTGTGTCCCTACAAAGATGGGCATAAGCTGGGTTTGGTAGTACAGACCTGTAATCATACAGTTGGGAGGCTGCGGGCAGGAGAGTGGAAGGTTCAAGGCCTGCCTGGGCAACTTTGTGTATTGAAATAAAAAGTAAAAGAAATCCAAGGTTCTGGGGAGATGGCTTGGTGGTCAGAGTGTTTCTGCACAAGCATGGGGTCTGGGGTTGGAACCACCCATGAAAAGGCCAGATGAGGGGCAGAGGGTTCACTCATATGCACGCACGCACACGTACACACACACACACACACACACACACACACACACACATGCACACACACACGCACGCACGCACGCACGCGCGCACACACACACACACACACACACACACATACACGAGAGAGAGGGGGGGGTGACACACGAGAGGAGCTGAGGGAGGACTGTGAATGTTTAGAGCTAGGGATGGGATGTAGCTCAGTGACAGACCTCTTGTCTGTCCCCAAGGTTCCATCATTAGGACTGAAAAAGGTGGGCACCTCTAGGCATATGAATCTCCTGAATTACCTACCTCAATTCCCTGAGCATATAAATACACGTGTGTGTCCTTTTCTCCTTTTAATCCGTGTATTGTCAGCTCCTGGCAGTAAACAGGTGAGCAGACAGAAGGAAAATCCACTCACTCCAATACTGTGGTGTGCTAAGCCCTGGGACATTTAATGATGCTATAGAGGTCAAGATGACCATCCAGCTTTCTGCTTCCCTGGGCCAAGGGCAGGGTTAGGAACCAAACCATGTGTTGAGGGCAGTATGTCCTCAGTGTTGTGGGAGCAATGGGTGACATACAGGGACATTTGGGTGTGCAAGGTGCAGGTATAACAAGAAAGAGGATGGGGTACTCGAACACCTTCAGACCTCTCAAGTTGCTTTCTCCACTTTTGTTTTTATCCTGTGGAAGCAATTGCTGATGATAGCCACTAGCTTCAGTGTGTTATGTCCGGCCTGTAGCCCACAGGCTGGGCATAGCCAAGAATAACAATGAATGGGGTCCAAAAAAAAATCCATAAACTTGCTTAGTGACTAGATTACATAGTTCTGGAATGTAACTTGATGGGTGACAAAACAGTGTCACAATGAGCTAAGGGTGGATGTGCTGGAAGCATTCCGAGCCCAGGTTGGCAGAAGGTGTGCTCACTGTCCCTTCCTGTCACTTTCAGGTACCAGCAAGGTGAACCTTGTGAAGATCTCGTCCACAGCCTCCAGCCCTCGGGACACAGCCCTGGCTGCCGTCATCTGCAGTGCTCTGGCCACCGTGCTGCTAGCCCTGCTCATCCTGTGTGTCATCTACTGCAAGAGACAGTTCATGGAGAAAAAGCCCAGCTGTAAGTCGTCCCCCCCGCCCCCCATCTTACTGTGAAGTGAGCTTGCTAGCATTGTTACACAAGGGTTCACAAGAGACCTAGCTAAGACAAGCCTCAGCAGCTATTTAGGATGCAAGGCAGATAAAAGCAGGCCTCTGCAGGGATTTCTGGGCCTCATAGGGATGCTGACAAGGCTGTGATGTCCTAAGACTACAAGGCAAAACTGAAAATTGCCTATACCCCACATTCTTAACAGGTTATTTTAAACTGTGTCTCTGTATAAGAAGGGCTAGGCAGTCCTCAGCTTGCCATTATTCAGCCTCACAAGTTTTCAATGTTATGATGGTCTGACAGCATATCCATTAAGCTGCTCTGCTTCTTCTCGCTTTCAGCCCATTTGCAGTAAATTACGTGTGCACTGTTGTGAAACGGGCTAGGCTGTAGCTTGGTGGTAGAGCACTTGCCTAACATGTGCAAGGCCCTGGGGTTTAATCCACAAGGCAGCTCACAAAGTGTCTGCAAGTCCGTCCCCAGGGCATCTGATGACCTCTTCTCACCTCCATGGGCACCAGGCATGCATGTGGCTCACAGATATACATGTAGGCAAAATACCCTTACACATAAAATAATAAGAAATATTTTAAGTATGTGTGTGCAAGTGTGATGACACAGGCTTTGTATTGATTGATTTTGCTCACTGTAGGCTAGCAGAAGTTTATGATCCAGGTTATGTTTTTCTAGACTAAGCACTAATGTTTGGAAGATTGGCATATAGTGTCTTCATTTTACAATGAGTGTCTTGGGGTAAGCAGGGGTATATAGAATAATAGTGTGGACTCGTTAAAAATACAAAATGCCAGGCTTCTTATGGAGAAGTGTTGACCGTGGGTCTCTCCTTTCCCCTAGGGTCTCTGCGGTCACAGGACATTCAGTACAATGGCTCTGAGCTGTCATGTTTTGACCAGCCTCGACTCCACCACTGCGCCCACAGACCATGCTGTCAGTGTCACCGGGACTCAGCCCAGACATATGGTGAGTTGGGTCATGAAGGGCCCGGAGGAGCCAGGAGTGTAGAATGGGGCTGCAAAACGGGGCATCGCCAAGTCCAGCCCTCATTCTTCAGAGTGGGTGGCAGCCGGTCACAGTCATGGCTGATCCATGGCAGTGACACCCCTCCACATTGGTCTGGGTGTTTCAGGTCTCTTCAGTATTAAAAAATCAGGACTATCCACAGAACTCGGGATCATGTTAGCAGCTCAGCCTTCCTCATTTAGAGTCGGTTTCACTTGCAGTCACTTCTGCCTGCTGTGTAGAGGTGGGGCTGACATCCTTGTGTATTAGTCAGGGTTTCTATTGTTGTGTTGAAACACCATGACCAAAACAGCTTTAGAGGAAAGGTTTCATTTGGCTTACATATCCAGGGCTACAATCCATCAAGGGAAGTCAAGGTAGAAACTCAAACAGGATATAAACCTGGAGGTAGAAGCTGATACAGAGACCATGGATGGATGGGTGCTGCTTACTGGCTTGCTCCTCATGACTTGTTCAGCCTGCTTTCTTATAGAACAGCCAGCCCAGGTATGGCTCCACCCACAATGGGCTGTACCACCCCCCCCCCATCAATCACTAATTAAGAAAATGCCCTACAGGCTTGCCTACAGCCCCATCTTCTGGAGACATTTTCTCAAGTGAGACTCCCTCCTCTCATGACTAGCTTGTGTCAAGTTGACATAAAACTAACCAGTACACCTGGATTACCTGGCCAATTCAAACTGAACACTAGTGTGACTGGTTTCAATGACTTCTGTGAGGAAGAGAGAAGAGAAAGGTCCAGGGTCCAGATATGCCTGCCTCTTGATCCATTGCTGGAAATAGTCATTAAGGAGAGTTGACACAGGTGGAAATGTGTCTCTGACCCAGCCAGGCAGAGGTGACATGACTTCCTCTGCCCCCATCTCGTTGGCATTGACCAGAGGTTTCTACTGTATGTCCAATCCCAGGCCTCAGCAAGGTGACCTCCTACACATAAATCCTTCATGGCTAACAGTACTTCTGGCGTCAGTCTGGCCCAGTAGCCCTCTCTATTGTCCTGAGTTTGGTTTGTCTGAGTATAGTGCCTATGACAGTACCTAGTCATCTCTTGGACACTATTATCTGCTCTAGTTACTCATATTCCAGGCTGGTTAGAGTGGCCTCTTGGAATCACCCAGTGTCTCTTGGTAATGTTGCAGAATGGACCATCTTAGTCCTGTATGTCACACACAGAATGAGAAGAGAATGTCTCACCCATATCCCCACTCCCTCCTTCCTGGAAGGTCTCCTTGTACAGCCCAGGCTGACCTAAGTCCTCCAGCCTGCTTCAGTCTTGATATTGATGTTCAATTGTATCTCTGTATCTGACATTTTCATTCCTTATTCTGACATTTCATTCCTTATTCCAAATACTCACCCAAAGGGGATCTGCTACCTTTCCAAGAGGCCCAAGGCTTAACTGGTATGAACAAGAAAGTTCAGGAAGAAAGTCCTGTGTCTCACACTTGTCTGCCTCTCTCAGGGCCTGTTCACCTGATTCCATCCTTGTGCTGTGAGGAGGCCCGCAGCTCTGCTCGCACTGCCCTTGGCTGTGGGCTGCATTCTTCGGCTACCCTTCAGGAGAGGTAACTGCTCTTAGTCAACAATGTCATAAGCCTGTTTGCAATCTGCTTCTAGATTATCAACAACTCCCAGGAAACTGAGGGAAGAGATTCCTCTGCAGGGATTGCAGGGCCTGGGGTTGCTGATAAACCAGTACTATCTTCTGGTACTTTCTTCCCCACCCACTTCATTGTGTCTTACCTTCATAATATTTCTCTATTTTCACAAGATTTTATTTTAAAGCATATATGTGTGTTTCTGTGTGTAAGTATATACATCAATACAGGTGCCCTCAGAGGGCAAAGGCATCACCTCCCCCTGGAGCTGGAGTTACAGGTGGCTGTGAGTCTCCCAATGTGGGTGCTGGGAATTGAACTCAGGTCCTCAGGAGAGGTGTGCACATGGGCTTAGCTGCTGAGTCATCTCTCCGGCCTCTATTCGGATACACTTACACTAATTAGAAGTATGTATAAGAAGCACTTTTAAGGTCAATGGAGTAGCTGCAGTTGCCACACTGAAGCAAATTTAAAACAATAGTTAGCACTGGAATTCTCACTATGTTGGTATTGCAGCCATAGAGTTAAAAATTATAACTGCATTGCTGTTCTGTAATGGTGGCTTTTGTCACTACACAATACTTACTAACCTTCTTATGTGTGTTCAGAAATGCTGCTTCAGTGGGGGACACCATGCCAGCTTTCTTCGGGTCTGTCTCCAGGTCCATCTGCGGTGAGTTTTCTGATGGCTGGCCTCTGATACGGAATCCTGTGGAAGGCGACATCTCTCTTTGTGACTCGTATCCTGAACTCATTGGAGAAGATATCAACTCCCTCAATCCAGAAAACGAAAGCTCAACATCTCTGGATTCCAGTGGCGGTCAGGATCTGGCTGGGACAGCTGCTCCAGATTCTTCTGGAAATTTCACAGAAGCTACTGACTCGCCTAGATATGGTGATACAGTCTGGGAACAGACCCTAGCTCAGGGTGCCCAGAGGACTCCAAGCCAAGGAGGTTGGGAAGGCAGTGGCAACTTGAGCTTAGCTACACCTACGTCCTTCCAGGTAAGACAATGATGGGTATCAGAGTGTGCTACACCGGAGGGATCCAAACTGTTCCCACTGTGAAATCTGGGGAGGTAGATGAGAGATGGCTGTGTTTTGTTATTTCTCATACATTACAGAAGACTGTTTTAAAGTAAATGTCTTGTTTTCCCTAACAAACAGAACCATATTATGAGAACACAAAGGACACTCACGTGGAGTGCTTTCTGACAAAGAGGTGGCTAGTTATGGATGGCCATGGGCCCCCATCTTCGCTATTGTCAAGGCTTGACATTTCTGGGCATTTATTCACCATCAGCTTAGACAGAAATGAAGTCTCTGACTCCTCTTTCCCTCCTATGCCAGAGCCACTGTCACCTTCTTGACTGCGTTGACTCAATGTTCAGTCTGGTGAGAAACAGACTGGTGGTGGTGAGCTGGGATGGAGAGCACGGGAAGATCTCCCTGCACAGACGGTTCAAATCAGGTTCAGTGCTGGGGGTGGTCAGGAGCAGAGGAGAGTAGATGTGGGGGCTTCCTGAAGCCACAAAGCAGGGAAGTTCTCGGGAGATCTGACCCTATCTCTGCATTTTCTGGGTGAGGGTGTAACCTGGGCTAACTTTGCCTTCATGCTTATCAACGTGTCCTTAAATGATAGTGTAATCTCTCTGTAGCCAGGAGTGATGGCTTACTGGTCTTATTTTGAGCCATCCTATAATTTGTACAACTTTATTTTTTTAAGACAATGAAATCAAACAAAAAAAATTGATTTCAGCATCTTACTATTAGGAACCAAAGCATCTAGATAATTTTGTCCATTCCTTAAGTTCATTACTCGTTGACTTGATTCCACAGCATGGGCTCATTTGAAAAATCAGAGGGATCTGACTTTCTGGGAAGCAGCCCCAGGCTTACAGCACTGTGGTCTTTACCCAGTGGGAGGCTATGATTTCTGGAGCATGATGAATGTGTTTCCTGAACCAGTATCTTTACATACTCGTGTTCTTAGAAGGCCTTAAGACCACCCAGGGCCTGATGATGATGGCCCCCCTTCAGGGTGAGAAAATAGGTGTGAGAGCCACCTTTAGCCTCCATGTGTTCACATCCGTGCAGAAGGGAGCAGAGCTGAGGGATGTGGGGTGGCAGTTGTTGAGATATTTGAGAGAAAGAAACTAACCACCTGTTTTCTTGCAAGAAAAGCTTTCTTGATGGTTTTGCAATTTTATTTATTTTTTTGTTATTGGGTCAGAGAAGCACGAGTGGACATCAGGGGACAATTTGCAGGAGTCCCTATGGGATCTGGGGATTGAACTCCATGCATGGCAAGTGCTTTACCATTGAGCTATGTTGCTGGCCCTCTTGGTATTATCTATTAATGTCAACAGTGATGCTGATTATCAGGGAGATGGCTTAGCAAATAAAGGTGCTTGCCGAAGAACCTGATGACCTGAGTTTGATCCTGGGAATCTACATGGCAGAAGGAAAGAGCTGACACCTACCAATTGTTCTGACCACCAATGGCACAGCACTCCCCTCCAACACACACACACACACACACACACACACACACACACACACACACACACACACACACACTCAAAGCAATAAACAACAAACAGCTCAACAGGAAGGAACAGAACATTAGAGAAACTCTGAGAGGACCACCCAGTTTTCCAATCTGAATATGATAAAATGAGGCTGGCTTGCCTCCTGCAGTGGAGTCAACATGTTTACTATAGCATCAGTTGATCAACATATTTGGTAGGAATGTTTCCGGGCATTCAGACTTCAGAACCTCTGGTCTCTAGATAAGCTCTTTGCCTAGAAATGTTTTCCTTAGGTTTACTTATGTAACCAATGCAGATTAGTGATGAAAACGTTACCAAGGGACATTGAATGAAAACAAGGTTCTAGCCCCTTCCAGCAGCATTCAGCTGGCCGATGCCTTGTCTCTTTTTGAAGTAAGGCCACACTTTCAGTGATACAACCCCTTGTTGAGAGTTATCATTGTAAGAAGACCGTGTCTATTCCAGGGAGACCATTAAGAGCCATCCTAGTCCCTCTGTCTTTGCAAACATCTGCCAGGAATGGAAGTCTGAGGGTCTATGGCTAAGATAATCGATACAGCGGCAGTGTTCACAGGCCACCTTCATTTCTGGAGGCCACGAATAACTAATCTACAAATGTTTTAGGTGCCTTCAAATGTTTGCATGAGGTTGATGAACAAAAGAAATGGTTTTTAAGTCGTTGTGATTATTTTGGGTCACAGTGTCATCTTTCAAGTACTCAGCACATACTGGTCATCGTGTTGTTACAAAACTGTCATTTCTTTCTTGGAAGACACAGTAATGGATGCTTGAGTATGTGATACTACTCTTAGTAGCTATTTACAATCAGTTTTAGAATAACCACAAAGCAGCTTTAACATAGAAGATGCCTTTTTTTTTTTTTTAAGCCTTTTCTCTGTTGTTTTAGGATGCCTGAAGGCCATCTTCCTGAAGTGGAGGTGTGGCTGTGGACACGCCTGTGTTGAGGCTTACAGACTGAGCAGTCTTGACCTTCTATGGCTTCTGGAAGCAATAATAATCTGAACCAAGCTGGCAGCATTTCCAGCCTTTCAACCAGTTGCTTCTGAGCCAGACCAGCTGTAAGCTGAAACCCCAGTGAGAAGCAAGGAGAGACCGTAGGCGGCCGCAGGACCTGCACTTCTTCCCCAAGCAAGAACTTTAGCTGAGGGCAATTTGAAGGACCGATGGGTGGAATGTGCTGCCTGCGAAATTGTGGGAATGGTAGGACCCAGCCTGGCTCTTCCTGATGTTCATGGTGAATGAGGTTTCACGAGTCCCAGCATATAAACTTTCATAGACATTCTCTTTCAGAAACAACCCATTACCCTATGGTAAAGCTGTGGCAGATTCCTTTCTTAGATTTTAGGTGGAGCTCTGGAGATTTCTATTGAGGAAAAGCGACTTTGTCATCAGCAGAGTGGTACGCATCAGTGGTTTGAAGGAGCTTTGTAGCCCTGCCTAAATTGTAGTTTGGTGAAGTTGACTGGCCTATCTGTTATGAGCAGCTCTTTTGCTCCCCACCCCCACCCCAGTGTGTGACAGAACTGACAGGAGAGGAGGCCTGGGTTATAGAATTTGGCTGTGAATGTAGATAGACTATGGCACAAGGGGAAGAAAAGGAAAGGGCATTACCCTACTGTGCAAACCACCTACTATGCATATCCTGAAGCTTGGCTGTGCGTGCTAGGATTGCTGACTGTAGAAACGTGTTAGGTCTGCCCCTGTACTGAGCTTACAAGGCCCAGATTTCTCATATAGAAAGGAAATATTTATAAACATAGTATAATCTGCACCCAAGCTTATATGAAAGGCTTCAGCATATCCAGTGTGCTACGGAAGGGTCCTTCGTGAGAATCCAGTGTGTATTAGAACCAGATGTGGAAAAGTGTGGTTGACAGACAGTCAACAGGCTCCCTGGTGCCATGTATCTAACCAAGGCTTTGTAATACTCATGGTGTTCTTATGTGGGGGTGTTCTGTAAGGTGTTCCATATTCTTCCATGATGGCATTTCTTCCCAGACAGTCTCTAAAGCTAAGAAAGAGCTAGGACTAGTTTTTCTTTTCATCTTTACCCTATGGCTTCATTGAGCAGGATTTGCTTGGTTTCCAGTTTGAACTTATGTTATCAGATTTGGCCTCTGCCTTTCAACCCTTGTCTGTTGTTCTGTTACTTTTACACTTTAAAAAGCTAGATCTATGAGCATCAATCAGGGTGATAGAATTCACTAGCAGATCTGTTTTGAAGATGCCCTGCTTAAATCGGGCTCTTTTACCCAACCCTGAAACCAATCATTGAGATGCTGTCTTCCTAGAGTCTTTCATCTTCTGTTTCCCACTATAGTTTTCTCTCTTTGTAAGACATGAATAGAATTTAATGAGCCCCCTTCCTGTGACCTCTCTCTATTCATTATCATAGCTTTTGATGTGTGGCTTATCCATATCTATTGCTTCCCATGACATCTGTTCTTTTACCAGATGTAGGAAGAACACTGCCATAGTGTTCCATGGTAGTCCATATCTGCTTTCATGTCCACGAGGCGCCCAGTCATAACCTATTGGCATTTTGTTTGTGTGTCCCCAACCCTTATGTGAGTCTGTGTTTAGGAAAGTGATAAAATATTTAGGATTTAACCAGCTTGTAACCATGAGGATGAAAGCCGAGCTCCCCTTAATGGCCTACTCTTAATACACATGTGTGTGCCATGTTTGCAACCCAATCATCTGTGTTATGACAGAGATGATCAAAGCCAGCAGGGTTGCGTTCCTTTGTGTAACCTGAATATATTTTCCACATGCTTAGCCCTGATGGACTTCAAAGACAGACACGGGATTGGAATCGAGACTTTGGCCCCGAATCCCGAAACCTCACTTTCAATCAGAAGAGAAATGCTGAGGGTTAAAAATTGATCTCATCTGATGCTGCATTTGGAAGATCCTGGATTATCATCAGAAAGGCAGACTCCTCCCGCTGGCCACTCTAGAAACATGCAATAGTGTTTTATATTTTATACTCTAAACAAGAGGGGAAAACTGCAACCTGCACTCTCGTTATTGGAACATCTTACAAGGCTGTTTACATGGGAGCTGGAGTGCTGATGTCAGGCACTGGTCTGGAGAGGCATCTAGGCATAGGGGAAACCAGCAATACCTTTCACATGGCAGAAACAAGGACAAGATGGAGACAAGGATTTTTGGATCATTCAGGGCAAGTCATGTGTTTTCTATTTTGAATATATGGAATATATTTTGAATTGCGGGGTTTTCTACAAGAGTTACTGCTGCTGTTACTTATGATAAACACTGCTGTCTGTGTCAGAAGAAAAGGAACAGAAAAGGAAAAAAGAAACAATCATTGCTTTTAAGATAGTTTATATCAGCTTAGATATCATCACAACTGTTTTAATGCTGGAATTTATAAATTGTAAGTTATCGCTTTCCAATACAAACCTTTTTTTAATGCTTTTTAAAAATTGTGAATAAAATTGATACTTGTTATTCTTAGTCATGTGTCAAGTCAAAATAATTTTGTGGTTGTGGTTATATTTTGCTTGCTTCAAAAATTCACCTGAATGTCATGTATCATGGAGAGTGACACACAAGTCACAGTGAGGGCACACAGAGCCATTACAGAGGACAAAGAGTCATTGTAAGGGCCAAAAAGAGTTATTGTGAGGGCACATAAATCACCGCGAAGGTCACACAGTCATTGTGAAGGTTAAGCTGAGTCATTGTAAAGATCACACACAGTCATTGTGAAGGTAAAGAGGGTTGCTGGGGTTCACACAGAATAATTGCAAAGGCACAGAAGTCTTTGTAAATGTACACAAAGTTATTGTGAAGGTCACAGAAAGTCATTGTGAGCATTAAAAGGAGTCATTGTAAAGAGCATACAGTGTCATTTGTGAGGGCACTCAAAGTCATTACAAGATCACAAAAAGTCATTGTGAAGATTAAGGAGATTCATGTTGTAAGGCACACTGTCATGAAGACACATAAAATCATTGAGGTCACCAAAAGTTGTGATGGAAGGCACACAGTCAGTCATTGTGAAGTACAGTTACTATGAAGGCATACAAAGTCATCTGGAGGAAACACAAAGGATTGGGAGGGCACACAAAGTCATTGAGAGGCCATAAAAAGTCATCGTGAAAGTCACACAAAGTCGTAATAAAGATACATAAAGTTATTGTAAAAGTGACAGAGTAATTGTGAGGGCACAGAGTTATAAATGTTCATAATGAAAACCAACAGTAATTATGAATACAAAGTCATTGTGACATCACATATAGTCATTGTAAGGGCTCAAAAGTCATTGAGAGGATATACAATGTCATTGTGAAGGTCACACATTGTAGGGTATACAAAATAATTGTAATGGTCACATGGATTGTGATAGTACACAAGGTCATTTGTGAGGACATACAAGTGATTGTGAGCTCTCAAAGTCATTGTTTAGGTCACACAGAGTCATCATGAAGGAGTACAGAGTCATTGTGAGGGAACACTGAATCATTGTGAGGTTGTTATGAGGGCCCATAGCATTTCTGAGGGCACACAAGTCATTGTGAAGGTCACAAAGAGTTTTGTGAAGATTACACAGCCTCATTGTGAGGGCACACAAAGTCATTGCTTGAATCATACAGAGACATTGTGAAGGTCACAGAGATTCATTGTGAGGACACCTAAAGTCATTGTGAAGATGCTCAAAGTCATTGCTTGGATCACACAGAGTCATTGTCAAGGTCATATAAAGAGATATTGTGATAGTTACACAGTCATTGTGAAAGTCAGACATAATCATTGTGAGGGCACACAAGGTCATTGTGAGGTCACACAAGTCACTGAAGCCAAACAGAGTCCTTGTCAGAGTCACAGTCAAATTTTATTATGAGGGTATAATGTCATGATAAAGATCATAGAGATTCATTTGAGGACACTTAAATCATTGTGAAGTCACAAAAACTCATTGTGAGGGTCATACATAGTCATTGTGAAATCACACATTGTCATTGTAATGGTGAACAAAACCATTGTGAAGATAGCACAGTGTCTTTGAGAAAGATCATAATGTAATTTTGTGACTCATACAGAGTCATTGTAAGGGCACACACACTCATTGTAAAGTCACACATAGTCATTGTAAGGGTACATAAAATCATTGCTAGCATCATAGTGAGTCACTATGCATCTCACACAAAGTCATTGTTAAGGTCACACAAAATGCATGTGCATTACACAAAGAATTATGAAGACATAGCATATTGTGGGGGAATAACAAAAGTCGTTAAGGTCACACAGTGTCACCGTGTGGATACAAAGTCCTTGTGTGGGTACAAAGAGTCAGTATGAGGACACAGAAGTCATTGTGAGGCTACATGATATCATTGTAAAGATCACACAGTATCCTTGTGAGTAGCACATATAGTCATTCTGAAGGGCATACAAGTCATTTGAAGTTCATACAATGTCATTGTGAGTATCACAAAGAATCATTGTGAACATCACACAGAGTCATTGTGATGGCACACAAAGTCATTGTGAAGGTCACACTGAGGCTCTGTGAAACCACAAAGAGTCATGAGGGCACACAAATTACGGTGAAGACACATTCATTGTGAAGTCAATACAAATTCACAGTGAGGGCACTATGAGTCATTGTGAGGACATACAAAGTTACTGTGAGGGCACACAAGAGATTGTGAAATGCTCACAGAGTAATTGTGAAAGTCACAAAGTATGAGGACACACACACAGTCATTGTGAAGACACACATAGTAATTATAAGGTCACACAGTCATAATGAGTACATATAGAATCATTGTGAGGGGACACAAACTCATTGTGAAATCACTCAAGAACTCATGAAAGACACAAATTCATTGTGAAAGCACACAAAAATTACTGTGAAGGTCACACACATCATAGTGCACAAAAGTCATTGTGTAGATCACAAAGTATCATTGTGATGTCACATATAATCATTGTGAGGACACACAGTCATTGAGGGCACATACAATCATTTTCAAGATACATAAGTCATTGTGATAGCACAGAAAGTCATTGCAAATGGCTTACAACATCATTGTAAAGATCACAAAGAGTTCATTGTCAGGAGCCCAAAAAGTCATTATGATAGCACATAAGTCATTGTTAAGATCACAGAGTGTCATTGAATATCACACAGAGTTATTATGATGGCACACACACACTGTGAAGGCACACAAAGTTATTGTGGAGGTCACACAGAAATATCATGGACACATACAAATTATTCTGAGTGTAAACAAAGCCATTTTGGGGAGAATACACAAAGTATTAAGAGAGCACACAGTGTTTCTGAAAGTCATACAGAGTCATTGTGATGACCCAGAGGATCATTCTGAGGGCACAGAAGTCAATGTGATGACACACAAAAAAATGGGAAGGGTATGCAATGCCATTGTGAGGGTCAAAGAGAGTCAGTGTGAAGAGCCTACAAAAGTCATTGTGAGGTCACTCAAAGTCACAGTGAAGGTGCACAAGTAAGTATAAAAAGTCATGGGGAGTCATTAGGAATGCACAGAGACATTTTGAGGTCTAACAAAGTTATTTTTAGGATCATACAGAGTTGTGAATGTCACACAGAGTCAATGTGAAGATAAGACCACCATTGTGAGGCCACAGAGAGTCATTGGTTAAGGTCAGAAAGTCATTGTAAGAGCACACAGATTCAATGTGAGGACACACAGGCTCTTTATAAGGGCATAAAGATCACTAAATAGTCATTGTTTTGAGGACACACACAGTCATTGTGATTATCACAATGATTCATTGTTCATTTCACACAGTCATTGTGAAGGTACACAAAATTTTTGTGATAGAGTCATTGTGAGCATCAAACTGAGTTCTTGTGGATGTCCTAGAGTCATTGTGAGGGCACACATTAAACATTATAAGGTAAAGTCATTGTGAGGGTACATAAAACCATTGCAAGCATTACAGTAAGTTGTTGTTAACATCACACAAAGTCATTATGAGGGTATTGAAGTCACTGTGAAGGTCATATAGTCAGTTTTAAGGCACACAGAATAATTGCTTAGGCACACAGAGGCATAAGGGCACAGAAGTGATCATGGTGTCACAAGATGTCATTGTAAATGTCATACAGACTCATTTTGAGGGTATACAAAATCACTTTAAAGGTCACCTTCATTGTGAGCATGCACAAACTTATGGCCACACAGAATCATTGCAAAGACACAGAGTCGCCTGAGGTTACACAAGTCATTGTGAATGGAATACAATGTCGTTGTTACATTCACAAAGAGTCATAAAAGTGGACTCACAATGTCATGTTGATTGCACATAAGGCATTTTGAGGGCCACAAAGAGAAGCTGTGATGATCACATAGTCAGTTTGAGGGCAACAAAACAAAATTTGTGAGGGTATACAAAGAAAGTCATTGTGGAGATCAGATAGTTGGTGTAAAGGTCAAAGAGGGTCACTGTGAAGATTATTAGTCATCACGAATGTCAGAGTCGTTGTGAAGGTTGTAAACCATCATTGTGAAGGTCACAGAGTCTTATGAGGTCGCAGAGAGTCATGGTGAGAGTACACAAAAACACGGTGAAGGTTCGACATAGTTGTTCAGGTCACATAAAGTCACTGTGAGCATCCAAAAGTCATTGTGAATGTACATCACACTAAGGCAAGAACACAAAAAGTCATTGTGAGGGCTACAAAGAACTATTGTTAAAGTCACACACAGTATTTTGAAGGTCATTGTGAGAGCACAGAGAATCATTGTCAGGGCACACAAAATGAACATGAAAGTTATTCACAGTTATTGTGAAGATGAAAGAATTATTATGAGGGCACACAACATTACTGTGAGGGTACAGAAGTCATTGTGAGAGTATACACACTGCCATTATGAAAGTCACAAGGTTATTGTGAGGCCACACATACTCATTGTGAGGTCACATAAAGTCATTGTGAAGGCATATGACATCATTCTGAACATCACAGTCATTGTTATGGTCACACAGAACCAATATAAATGTTACAAAGGCTTGGTAGTAGGGCACACTAGTCATTGTGAGAGTCACAAAGAGTTATTGTGATGGTCACATAGGGTCTCTGTGAGTATACAAAGCCATTGTGTGAGCACACAGAGGCATTATGATGGTATATTGTGAAAGCACAAGATGTCATTGTGAAAATCATACTGTCACTGATGATCACAGAGTCATTGTGAAGGGACACAAAACCATTGTTGACCATTGTTGAGGTTACACTAAGGCTTTGTGGAGGTACACAGTGTCATTATGCGGGCACACAAGTTATGATGAGGGCACAGACTCATTATGAGTTTCCCAAAGTATCACTGTGAAGGCACTCTGAGTCACTATGAGGACACACACAAGTCATTGTGAAAGACAGGGTAATTGTGGAGGTCAATAGAGTCCTCGTGAAGGCACACGACCATTTGTGAAGGCATATGGTCATTTTGAAGGCTCGGTGGATAATTATGAGGGCACACAAGTTATTCTGAGTGCAGCCGGATGTTGGTGGCGCATGCCTTTAATCCCAGAACTCAGGAGGCAGAGGCAGGTGGATCTCTGTGAGTTCCAGGCCAACCTGGTCTCCAGAGTGAGTGCCAGGATGGGCTCCAAAGCTACATAGAGAAACCCTGTCTCGAAAAACCAAAAAAAACAAAAGTTATTCTGAGTGCCTACATTATCATTATGAGGGCACACAGTATCATTGTAGTACACACAAAGCTATTGTGAAGGACACAACTAGGGTGGTAAGGACACAAGGAGTAAATGAGAGGACACACAAGAAATTGTGAAGGTGACCAACTTATTGTGGGGAAACACAATGATCACCATGAAAGTCACACACAGTCATCGTTAGAGTACACAAGTCATTGTGAGAATGACAAAGTCAATCTGAACCAAGTTTTCATTTCACCTCTTCAGGATTCACTTCTCTGCCTGTTATGACCATCCACAGGGTCCCCCTCAAAAGAAAAGCATTGTGAAGGCACATGTATTATTGTGAGCATCACAATAAGTCATTCTGAATATCATACAGAGCCACTGTGAACATCATACAGGGTCATTATCATTGCTTACAAAAAGTCACTGTGAAGATCACACAGATTTGCTGTGAAGGTCACATAATTATTCTGATAGTTCAAAAAAACCATGTGAAGGTGACACAAGTCACTGTGAATTCCTATAACATCATTGTGAGGGCATACTAGACATTCTGAGAGCACACAGTGTCATTGTGAGAGCATATAGAATAATTGTGAAGAAATACAAAACCATTGTGAAAGATATAGTGATTTTGAGAACCCACAGAGTAAGTATGAGGGTGTGTGAAGGGAACAAAGAAACATTGTGAATGTCACACAAAGTCACTGTGAGGACTCACAACATATTGTGAAGGCAGACAAAATCATAGTGAGTAAAACAATTCTTAGAAAGGCACAAATAGTCCTTTGAGGATTTGAGGGCACACAGATTCATTGAGAGGGCATTAAAAAATCATTGTGAAGGTCACACATAGTAATTGTGAAGGCATAGAAGTCATTTGAAGGGTCACAAAGAGATTTTGTGAAGGTCACATAGAGTCATTGTGTTTCGATATTAGTCATTATGAAGGCCATGGAAAGCCATTGTGAAGGTTACACCAAACATGGAGTTATCGTGAGGGCACACAAACTCATATGAGGTCTGGCATAGTCATTGCAAATGTACATAAAAACATTTTGAGCTGGGCAGTGGTGGCACATGCCTTTAATCCCAGCACTCACTCAGGAGGCAGAAGCAGGCAGACTTTGTGATCATGAAGGTCACATGGAGTCACAAAGGGTCATTGGGAAGGGCACATAGTCGTTATGAGGGCACACAAAGTTACACTGTGGGTCAAAAAGGATCATTGAAGGTTGTACAAAGTCGTTGTGAAGAAATACTATATCATAGTGAGGACACAAAATATTATTGTGAGGGTACACAATTTGTTGTGAGGTCACTGAGAGTCCTTGTGAAGGTCACCTAGAGTCATTTTGAAGGCAGAAAACCTTATAGGGAATATCACACACAATCTTTGTGAAGGTAATACAAAATTAATGTTAAACACAGTCATTATAAGGACAAACCAGTCATGTGATAGTATACAAAGTCATTGTGAAAGTCATTCAGAGTCTCTGGGAGGTCACACAGAGTTATTGTGTAGACTCAGAGAGTTATTATGAGAATATAAAAGACATTGTGAGTGCACAAGATGTCATTGTGTGTTCACACAAAGTCATAGAGAGGGTCTCAAGAATCATTATGAAGGGCAAAATCATTGTGAATGAGTAAAAATATCTGAGATTGCATCCAAGTTAATGTTAAGAACTCAAAAATTCATTATTAGGACACACCTATTTATTGTGAGGGCAAACATGACATATGAGGCTCACAGAGATTTATTGTGGAGGTTACTTAAAGTCATTTTAAGGGCACACAATCAAATAGTGAGGGTCATCCAGAGTCATTGTGGCTATCACAAAAAGTCATTGTGAAGGCACACACACAATGTCATGGTGAGGCTCATACCGAGTCAGAGTGAAGGGCATGTGCATTAATTATGAGGACACATAGAAGAATTGTGAGCATTACAAAAAGTCATTGTGAACACATAGAAATATTGTGAGCTCACAAAGAATCTTTATGAGGACACCAAGTCATTGAAAGGTCAAACAGGATTTTTGAGGACTCACAGAGACAATATAAGAGCAAAAAAAAAAAAATCAGATGTTTACAAAATCATTAGGAAGATCGTATGACACACAGAGTAATTCTATGGGGGCACATAGTTATTGTTAGGGCATATAGCATCAAGCTGGGGGCACATTTATCATTGTAAGGGCACAAAAAGTCCTTTTGAATCACATAAAACATAATTGTGAGGGTCACAAAGAGTCTCTGTGATAGTTATGCAAAGGTCAGACAATGTCTGGGCATATGACTGAGGTCCCACAACACCACTGAAAGACACACAAATCATTGTGAGGGTCCTAAGAGTTATTTGAGGGCAAACATCTTCATGGCAAATGTCACATTGATTAATTAGGGCACAAAAAACACTGTAAGGGTAATCGTACTCATATTAGGTCACACAGTCATTTTGAGGGAAGTAGAAACATTCTCTGCTTCACAACAATCATTGTGAGCATCATACAAATAATTGTAAAAGTCACACAAGGTTATGGTAAGTGTCACGATGCCATTATGAGGTCATATAAGTTATTGTGAGAGTATGCAAAGTCATTGTGCAGGTCACACAGTCTTTGAGCAGAAAACCAGTCATTGTGATGGTATAAAAGACATTGTGAGGGCAACAAAAGCCATTGCAAATGAGTACACAGTCATTGTGAAGGTCACAGAGAATCATTGTGAATGTCAGCCATTGTCACTATGCAGGCAGACCTGTCAGTGTGAAACTCATACTCACTGTGAAGTCACACAGAGTCATTGTGTAGGCAACAGAGTCATTATCAGGACCCAGAAATAATTTTGAGTGTACATAATGTCAGGGTGAAGGTCTCAGAATGTCATTGTTAGGGCATGCAAACTCACTGGGAGGATCACAAAGATTTATTGTGAACTGTATACAAAACCAATGTAAAGAAAGACAAAGTCATTTTGAGAGCATAGGAGTAAATGCTAAGTGTCAATAAAATTATTGTGAAGGCACACAAACTCTCTGTGAGTACACACAAGTCTTTAAGAGGAACATAAGCAGCCAATATGAAAGTCAAACAAAATCATTGTGAGAGGACACAAAGTCGTTTTGCGGATCAAATTGAGTTACTGTGAGGACACAAATTCTATGTGTGGACAAAAAGTCATTTTGAAGGGACAGAAATCATTGTGAGTACACAGGATGTCATTGTGAAAGTCACAAAACAAACATTATGACCACAGTGTCATGGTCAAGCAAACTCCAAGTCATTGTGAGGACATGCATACAAACTCAAGGCGAGGGTCACAACGTATCATTGTGAAAGGTTTACAAAGTCGTGGTGAGGGAAGACAAAGTTATAGTAAGGGCAAACATCAATGGTAGGTGTGGTGGTTTGAAAGAAAATAACCCCCAAGGGAGTGGCACTATTAGGAGGTGTGACTTTGTTGGACTGGGTGTGGCCTTGTTGGAGGAAGTATGTCAAGGTGGGGGTGGGCCTTGAGGTCTCTTCTGTTCAAGCTTCACTCAGTGTGACGCTCATACTGCTTCCTATTGCCTGAGAGTCAAGACATAAGAACTCTCAGCTACCTCTCCAGCACTATGTCTGCCTGCCTGCTGCCTTGCTTCCTACAATGATACTAATGGAGTGAACCCTCTGAAAATGTAAGCCACCCCAATTAATGCTTTTCCTTCATAAGAGGAGCGGTGGTCATGGTGTCTTGTCACTGCAATAGAAACCCTATCAAAGACAACAGGGGCCCAAAGAGTGGTTATGTGATCATACAACGTCATTGAGGACACAATGTAATTGCAAGTCACAATGAGAGTCACTTAGATTCATTGTGAAGGTCACACAGAGTCACCGAGAGGGCATGTCACCCAAGTCTTTGTGAAAGCAAGCAGAATCATAGTGTATATGACAATAAATCATTGTGAGCATCACAGAAAGTCCTTATCAAAGTAAGACAAAGTCATTGTTATTGTTACACCCAGTCACTATGAGGGCAGACAAGTCACTGTGATGGTATACAAAGGCATTGTGAGGATCACACAGAATCTCTGTGAGGTCACACAGACTTACAGTGTGGGCATGCAGAATCCCTATGAGGGCACATAAAACATTGTGAGTAGACAAGATGTCATTGTGAGGTCACATGAAGTCACAGTGTGGCTCTCTAAGAATCATGTGAGGGGTGTACAACATCATTGTGAAAGGAAAGAAGGAATTGTGATGACACACAAGTCAGTGTTAAGGATCCACAAACTTACTCTGAAGATACAAGTCATTGTGAGAGCACACAAGTCACTACCAGTGTCACAGGGTATAAATGTGAATGTCAACTAGAGACATTTTAAGGGCATACAATCAAATACTGAAAGTCATACAGAGGCATTGGAAAAATTACAGAGACACATTGTAATGGCATACAATGTCATCGTGAGGGTGATAGAGTGTCAGAGTGAAGGACAAACATAGTCTGTATGAGGACACATAGATTTATTGTCAACACCAAAATAAATTATTGTGAACATGACACTGAAACATTGTGAGGTCACATAGTCATTGTGATAACACAAAAAGTCATTGTTAAGATCCACTGAGGCTTTTTTAAAAATAAGGTCACACATCGTAATGAAGATATCCCAAGTCATTACAATGGATACATGGAGTTGTTGTGACACACACAGGTTTGTTATGTGGGCACACTTTGCCATTGTTTAGGCACACTGCGTCATTCTGAGTGCACAATAGCCTTTGTGAGGACGCAAGAATCTATTATGAATTATATATGACTTTTTTTGATTTTTCGAGACAAGGTTTCTCTGTGTAGCTTTGGAGCCTATCCTGGCACTTGCTCTGTAGACCAGGCTGGCCTCGAACTCACAGAGATCCTCCTGCCTCTGCCTCCCGAGTGCTGGGATTAAAGGCGTGCGCCACCAACACCCAGCTATATATGACATTTTTGTAAGGATCACAAAAAGACATTGTGAGGGGCATACAAGGTCATGGTGAAGTATCACAGATTATTATGAAGGTCACACAGAGTCATTGTGATAGTTACACAAAGTAAATGTGCAAGGCACATAAAGTCAATGTAAGGGTATACAGCCTCACTAAGAGGACACAAAAAAAACATTGTCACCACACAGAGTCATTGTGAGGACAATATATTCATTCTGAATGTCAAATAAGTAACTGTGAGCACCAAAGTGAGTTGTAAAGGTCACAGAAGACATTGTGAGAACATACATTCTCATATGAGGTCACATGTAGTTATTCTGAGGACAAACAAAAAAATTCTGAGTGTCACAATATGTCATTGTAAACATCACACAGAATTATCATGAAGATCAGAGAGAGTCATTATGTATGTCATACAGCAATTATGGGGGTGGGTATATCATTATGAGGGTCAAAAATTTAATGTGCAGGTCAAACAGAGTTTCTATGAGGTCACACAGAGTCATTGTGTGGGCATACATTGATGTGACTTTTAGATCACAGAAGACATTGTGAATGTGAAGGATGTCATTTTGAGGACACAAAAGTTATAGTGTGGGTCACAAGGAATCCTTGCAAAGGACATATAAAGTCATTGAGAAAGAACAGGAAGTCATAGTGATGGCACATGAGTCAATGATACAAACGCTCAAAGTCACTGTGAGGGTAACTAAGAATCATTGTAAAGACCATAAAAAGTCAAGGCTAAGGAACACTAGGTCATTTTGAGGCTACAAAGTCAATATTTGGGGTACACAACATCATTGTGAGGTCACATAATTATTGGAAGGATACAGAAGTCATTATGAGGGAGACAGAGAGTCATAGTGAAGGGCACAGAGGGGCATTGTGGTGTCCCATGACACCACACACAGAATTGTAAAAACAAATAGAATCACAGCATATGTGACAATAAGTTATTGTGACCTTTACTTTGAATCATTTTGACAATGACAGAGAATCATTGTGAGTGTCAAACAGAGTCATTGTGATTGCAGACATGTCATTGTGAAAGCATACAGGTCATTGGGAAAGTGACACACAGTCTATGTGAGGTCACAAAGAGTTCTAGTGAGGGTACACCAAATTGATATGCCTGAGATTTACTTGTGAGGTCATAAAACATCATAGTGTGGCTTTCAAAGAATTATTGTGAGGGGCGCATGAAGTAATTATAAAAGAAAAAGTCATTGTAATAGCACACAAGTCAATGACGGGTGCTCCAAGTCATGTGACAGTAAGAATCATTAAGGCCATACAAAGTCAAGGTCATTTTGAGGGTACAACATCAATGTTCTGGGCATACAACATCACTGTGAAGTCATACAAAATCATTGTGAAGGTAAGAGGTCATTTTAATAGTGACAGAGTCACAGTGAAGGTCACAAAGAGTCACTGTGAGGCCTCAAATACTCACATAGCCTTTGTGAAAGCCAATAGAATCATAGCGTGTGATATAATGTGAATGTCCTACAGTTATTATGAGGAAAGAGAAGTCATTGTGATTGTGAAAATAACACAGAGTCTCTGCAAGGTCACAAAGGGTTATAGTGTGGGCATAAAGAATCATTTTTAGGGCACATAAAAGATTGTGAGTGCATGAATTCCTTATGTCACAATGTGGGTCTCAGAGAATCTCTGTAAGGGTGTACAAAGTCATATGTAAGAATAAAAAGTCATTGTCACATGTGTCACATTGGCACACTGTAGGAAGCCGGTTCCTACATTATAATGGTGCCTGAAGACACCAAGATGTGAATTACTTCACAGGCGCTGGGTAATCTCCATTCCTTTGATCTCTGCCTATCCCGTGGCTATGTCCCGCGCCCGCTCTGTATTCCTCGCCAGCAAGAAATACACGCAGGACACTCGGATCCTTCTGCAGACAAGCTTTAATGCATCTTACCAGAGTGGAGACTGAACAGAGACTGAGCAGAGACACTAAACCAAGAAAACCATCCCTATATAAAGGCTGACCAGCCGCCTGGGATGTGTTACCCTAAGAATGGCTTCAGCTCCTCAGGCAAAAATGAGCCACGGGATAGGCAGAGATCAAAGGAATGGAGATTACCCAGCGCCTGTGAAGTAATTTACAACTTGGTGTCTTCCGGCACCTATTATAGTAATGGATAATGCAGGAACCGGCTTCCTACAGCACACGAGTCAATATAAGGGCCCACAGTGTGAGGAGGATACTCCAAGTCATTGTGAAAGCATACAAGCCAGTATGAGGATCACAGAGTCTCCTTATGGATGTAACCTAGAGTCATTTTTAGAGGACACAAATGAATCCTGAGAGCCATTGTGAGGGTATGCAGTGTCACAGTGAGGGTCATACAGGGTCAGAGTAAACAATGATTCTCTGTCACTGCCACAATGATTCTGAGTGAAGTTCACAATGACATATTGTCATATACATTATGATCCTGTTTGTTCTTACAAAGACTATGTGTAATCTCATGCGAGCATTTGTGCCCTCCCCATTCCTCTGTGACCTTCACTTAGTCCCTACGAGTACACATAGAATTATTGTGAACATCACACATAAACATTTTGAGGTCACTGAGTGTCATTATGAGGACACAAAATGTCATTATGAAGGTCATACTAGGGATTTTCTCAGTGCTCACAGAGTCACTATAAGGTCACACAATTGTGGTGAAGGTATAAAGTCACTATGAATGTCACATAGAGTCATTGTGGCAGCATACAGAGTCATTGTGTTCGAACACATTGTTATTGTGGGTATATGTGCATACAGCTTCTATCTGAGGGCCCACTAGTCACTGTGAGGACGGAAAAGTCAAAGTTATGGGCACACGGACTCTTTGAAAGTTACAAAGAATCATTCTAAAGAGTGTACAAAGACATGGTGAGGGAGCGTAAGGTAACTATGAGAGACAAAAGTCAGTGTCAGAGTCCACAAATTCATTTTGAGGTAATATAATGTGATTGTGAAGGTACAACATGTCATTATGAGCATCACGGAGTCCTTGCAAAGGTCACACAGAGTCCATGTCAAGTCACATATAGTCATATTAGATCACAGATAGTCTTTGTGAGAATACACAGAACTAGTGTATGTTTGACAATAATCATTGTGGATATCATGCCATGTCACTGGGAAGGTCACACTGGCATTGTGAGAGTAACACACAGTAAATATAGAGCAAACAAGTCATTGTGTGTATATAAAAAGTGTGAATGTTACCAGAGTTCCTTTGAAGTTACCCAGGTAATTGTGTGGAAATACAAAGCCACTGGAAGGGCATAGAAGTAATTGTGAGTGCACAAGTTGTGATTGTGAAGCTCACACAAAGTCTCTATGAGTTTAATGAAGAGTCATTTGGAAAAACAACATGAAGTCATTGTGAGGGCACACAAAGTTAAAGTGTGGGTCACAAAAAGTCGTTATGGAGCGTGTACAACATCACTGTGAAGAGATAAAGTCACTGTGAATGTCACACAGAGTCATTTGGAGGGCACATGTTGTCATGTGAGGGTCAGACTGAAAGCCATACAGAACCAATGTGGAGGACATCAGTCATTCTGAAATTCACATAATTCATTATGAGCACACCCATACTTACTCTTAAGATCACACAAAGTTATCATGAGGTCTCACATACTTATGGTAGTGTCCTCCCCAAGTCACTATGAGGGGATATGATCATTATGAGGGTCAGAATAACTCATTGTCAATGTCACATAGGCATTTGAAGATTACACAGTCATTGCGGGTGTCACAAGAGTCATTGTGAAGAACACCCAAGGTCATTTTGAGGGCACACAATCTTATACTGAGGGTCACTCAGAGTCATTGTGATGATCAAACAGGCATTTCGAGGGCACACGTACTCAGAAGAGGTAACATGTAGTCATTCTGAGGGCACACAGCGTCATTCTCTGGGTCTGATAAGTTATTGTGAACATCACACAGAATTATTGTAAAAGTCTCAGAGTATCTTTGTGAATGTCATTAATCGTTGTCATGAGGGCAGACAAGATATTATGAGGGAATACAAAATCATTATGTGTGTCAGAGTCTGTGTAGTCATGAAGTCATTGTGTGAGCACATAGTGACATGTTGAGGATACAGAGGACATTGCAGATTTTGTGAAAGCAGAAAAGTTACAGTGTGGGTCATAGAGAATCATTGTGAAGGGCACAAAAGTTCACTGTGAAAGAACAAAGCCATTGTGATGGCACACAACAATCTCACTGTGAGGGTAACCCTGAGTCATTGTAAAGGATGCAAGAAGCCATGGTAAGGGTGTATAAGGTCATTGTGAAGGGATGCAAGTCATTACTAGAATCACATAAAGGCATTGCGAAGGTTACAAAGAGTCATTGTGAGGGCACACATACTCATAGGAGATCACACTTAGCATTTGTGATAGCAAATGGAATCATAGCATGTGTGCCAATACACAAAGTAATTGTGAACTGCACTCTCAGTCATACTGACAGTCCCTCAGAGACATTGTGAGTGCTCCACACAGGCAATATGAGTCATTGTGACAGTAAGCAAAGTCATTGTGAAGGTTACATAGAGTCTGTTAGGTAACACTGAGTTATAGTACAGTCACACAGAATCACTATGAGGACACAAGGCACTATTAGTGCACAAGATGTCATTGTAAAGTCATACAAAGACATAGTGTGGGTCTCAAAGAATCATTGTGAGGGGACTACAAAGTCATTGTGAAAGAACTGAAAGTCATTGTGAGAGCACACAAGTCAATACAAGAGTCACAGAGTGTCATTGTGAAGATCGAACAGAGAGATTGTGAGGTCACAAAATGTCATGGTGAGGTCCATACAGAGTTAGATTGAAGGTCAAATATAGTCAAATATGAAGGTGGACAAGTCATTGTGAGGGTATTCAAAGTCAGTGTAAAAATCACAAGTCACTGAAGTAACACTGAGGAGACAGAAGTCACTTTGAGTAGACCCAGTGTCATTATGAAATTCACAAGCGTCACTGATGAGCATCACATAGTCATTATGAGGACACACACATTTATCGTCAACATCAAAATAAGCCATATTAAACAGCATACAATCATTGTCAGGTCACAGAGAATTACTGTGAGGACACAAGGTCATAGTGAAAGTCACACTGGTGCTTTTTGAGGGCTCACAGAGTCTATATAAGTGTGTACAATCACAGTGAAGTATATTAAATCATTGTGAATGTCACATGGAGTAATTGAGAAGGCACAGAGAGTCACTGTGTGGACATACTGTGTTATTGTGGGGGCATACAGTGTCTTTCTAAGAGCACACTAGTCAATGTGAAAGTACAAAAAGTCATTGTGTAGCACAAAGAACACAAAGAATCATTGTGAGGGTCCTCAAAGCCATTTTGATGTAATACAAGGTCAATATGAGGGTCACATGAGTCATTTTCATGATCAAAATCATTGCAAAGGTCACACAAAGTCAGTGTGAGGACACACAAACTTTTTGGGATGACACATAAGTTATGTGAAGGCACAGTCATTGTTAGGGTATCCACACTCATGATGTCACATATAGTCATTCTGAGGGCAAATAAAAATGTTCTGAGTGCCACAATATGTCACTGTGAACATCACATAGAATCTTTGTGAAGGTCACATGGAGTCATTATGAATGTCACACAGTCATTATGAGGGCACACAGGTTATGGTGAAGATATTCAAAGTCATTGTAAAGGTCCACAGAGTCTTTGGGGGGTGTCATACAGAGGCATTGTGTTAGCTGAAAAGACAATGTGAGGGCACCCAAAGTCACTGTCATGGTTACTCATTAATGTGGGCATCACTCAGAACTCTTATGAGTGCACAAGTCATTGGGAGGACATAAATATCATGGTAAAATTCACACAGAGTCAGTGCAATCATCACAGAGTCAAATATAGTCAAATATGAAGGTGGACAAGTCATTGTGAGGGTATTCAAAGTCAGTGTAAAAATCACAAGTCACTGAAGTAACAATCATTATGAGGAGACAGAAGTCACTTTGAGTAGACCCAGTGTCATTATGAAATTCACAAGCGTCACTAATGAGCATCACAAAAGTCATTGAGGAGAACACATAAAGTCATTATGAATACACACAAACTCATTATGAGGGTCAAAGAAATTCATTACAAAGGAAGGAAAATAAAGTCACTGTTAGATGACACATTTATGTTGAAAGCACACAAACTCTTTGTGACTGCATGTAAGTCATTCTCAGAAGCACAAACAAGCAACATGAAAGTCAAAGGACATCATTGTGAGGGCACATAAAATTATTTTGAGCATCACACCGAGTTCCTGTGAGGTCACAATTCAATGTGTTGGCAAACTCATTTTGAGTTCTCAGATGTTACTTGAATCAAAAGACACTATTCTGAAAGTCATATTTAGTTATTGAGAGGATCACGATGTCATGGTGAAGAAAACATGAAGTCATTGTGAGGTTACATAATATCATTGTGAGGCCATGCAAGTCATTATGAGAATCATAAAGAGTCCTTGTGAAGGCCACACAGAGCCAATTTTAGGGCACTAGAACTTATTGGAAGGCTCACTCAGAGTCATTGTGAGTAAACATTCTCATATAAGGTCACACAAATCATTGTGAGAGCACACAGGATCATCGGATGCACCACAATAAGTCATCGTGAACATCACACTGAATCATTGTGAAGGTCACAAAGTCATTGAGAATGTCACACACAGTCATTATGAAGGTCGCATACAGTCTCTGAGAGGTCATGCAGAGTCATTGTGAGGGCACAAAGAGTCATTATGAGGCCACATAGAATTATTGTGAGCGTCACAATAATTAAGACATTGTAAATATCACAACAAATCATTGTGGAGATCACACAGAGTCATTGTGAGCACATTACATCATTATGATGGCCACACTGAGGCTTTTGAATGCCCACGGAATCATTTTGAAGGTTACACAATTATGCTGAGGGTGTACAGAGTCATTGTGAAGGTCGCATGAAGTCATTACAATGGGACACAGAGTCACTGCGTGGGAACATATAGTTATTGTGAAGGTAAATCCATCATTACTGGGTGCACACTAATCTTTGTGTGTGTGTACACAACCACTGTGAATCACAGAAAATATCACTGTGAGGGAACACAAAGTCATTGTAAATATCACAACAAGTCATTGTGATGATCACACAGAATCGTTGTGAAGATCGGACAAGGTCAATGTGAGGACACACAGCCTCGCTGTGGGGACCCAAAGAGTCATTGTGAGGGCATATATATTTGTTATTATTGTCACACTGAATCATTTTTAGGCATGCAATCTTTGTGAACGTCTGATGAGTAATTATGAAGGTCACACCGGGTTGCTGTGACAGATGCATACTCATTTGAGGACACACACAGTCATTCTGAGGGCAGATAGAAGTATTCTGAGCCTCACAATATGTGAGCATTATTCTGGGCACACTAGTCATTTTCAGGATAGAAAAAGAAATTGTCAAGTACATGCAACATTATTGTGAGGGGGTCACAAAGAAATTGTGAGGGTCACCCAGAGTCATTGTGAAGGTCAGACAATGTCAGTACAAGGGCAAACTGCCTCATTGTGAGGACAGAGAGTCACTGTTATGTCTAACATATTCATTACGAATGCCATACTGAGTCACAGTGAACATCCAAATGAGTCATTGTGAAGGATTTATACTTATATGAGGACATACAATCATTCTGAGAGCAAATAGAAACATTCTGAATGTCAGAATATGTCATTGTGAATAACACACAGAGTCAATGTTAAGGTCACACAGAGTCATCATGAGAGTCACAGAGGCATTATGGGGGTTCAAAAGTCATCATTTTATTTTCAAAATTTATTTATTTATTCTATGTGTTTTTCATATCATATTTCTTGATCCCATCCATTACCCATCCCTTCTCATCTGCCCTCCACCCCTGCATCCCTGCAATCCCCCTCCAAAACAAAATTCAAGAGAAAAAAAATAAAGAAAATAAAATGAGAAAAAATTTAAAAGGGAAGAAATTAAAAATCTTGTCAAGGAAGCTGCAGTTTGACCCAACAAGTCACACTGTAAACCCCTTTGTTCAGACATCTCTATTTGCAAGTATTCATTGCAAAGAGCATTGGCCTGGTTTGAGGCCCCTGGTCTTCACTGCACATTTGATGGGGTCCCCACTAGGACTCCTCCTGGGCAACCTACTGACACTCTGGGTTATGGACTTCCTGCAGCTTTAGGTCTATGGGTCAGGTTCCTTCCCCTGCTCCAACAGATCATGGATGGGGTAGATATTGGGGCAGACTAAGTCATAACCATGGGTCTGGGCCTGGGCAGCTGTAGGGTTGGTCTGCCAGATGGGAAATGAGGACAGCTCTCTCATGGTCACAATTTCTGGGCTGGCTCACTTACACCTGTGCTAACAGTGTTGGCTCAATTGTACTGCCCTGGCAAGGTGCAGGGCCAGCTGTCCTGAGTATTGCAGCTGGTGGGGGGCAGGGACAGCTCTTCTGCTCTCATGATCACTAGGCCAGCTTTCCCACCTCCCCCAGGTGTTAGGTGCAGGGTGTGGATAAGCTTCTCCCCATTCGTGCGGTCACAGGACAGATGGGTAATGGGGACAGCTCTCCCAAGCTCACAATTTCAGCTGGCTCACCCACACCTAAGCTAGCAGGGTTGGCTCTATTGTGCTGCCCTGGCAATGTGCAGAGCCTGCCCTCCCAAATGTTGCAGCTGGTGGGGGTCAGGGACAGCTGTCCCGTACTTATAACCACAGGGCCTGCTTTCCTACCTGCCCCAGGCATTGAAGGGGGTAATCTCTCCCATCCATGTGGGGGATGAGGGGTGGGGCTAGGTCTCCCTTGCCCACATCCTCAGGGTTGGCTCACCTGTGCTCTCATCAACAGGGCCATTTCTGCTATGCTGCCCTGAGAAAGCACAGGGTTCACTTTCCCCTGTATTGCCACTGGTCAAGGGGTCAGTTCCCTCACCATGTCAGCCTGCTCCCGTCGTCTCTTATGTCTTCAGATTTGCCTCTGTCCATAGACAGAGGTTGGTGTGAGGGCATACAAGAGACATTGTAAAGGTCTCAAAAAAGTCATTGTGAAAGTCATGCATGCTTGTAAAGGCACAGAGACTCATTGTAAGGCTACATAAAGTCATTGTGAGGGCAAACAGAGCCATTATAAGGCTCATAAAGAATCATTATAAGTGGAAAAATTCATTGTGGGAGTATATAAAGTCATCTTGAGGGCCACAAAGAATCCATTGTGATGGGACAGAGACTCATTGTGAGGGCACACATGTTTATTATGAAGGCACACATGTTTATTATAAATGCACACATTATTTATTGTGAGAGCACACATGTTTATTATGAAGGCACACATGTTTATTATAAATGCACACATTGTTTATTGTGAGGGCACACATGTTTATTGTGAGGGCACACATGTTTATTATGACGAAACATATGTTAATTGTGAGGGCACACATGTTTATTATGAGGGCACACATGTTTATTATAAATGCACACATTGTTTATTGTGAGGGCACACATGTTTATTGTGAGGGCACACATGTTTAATATGAGGGCACACATGTTTAATGTGAGGGACACATGTTTATTATGAGGGCACACATGTTTATTGTGATGGCACACATGTTTATTGTGAGGACACCCATGTTTATTGTGAGGGCACACATGTTTAATATGAGGGCACACATGTATATTGTGAGGGCACACATGTTTATTATGAGGGTACACATGTTTATTTTGATGGCACACATGTTTATTGTGAGGACACCCATGTCTATTGTGACGGCACACATGTTTAATATGAGGGAACACATGTATATTGTGAGGGCACACATGTTTATTATGAGGACACACATGTTTATTGTGAGTGCACACATGTTTATTGTGAGGGCACACAGGTTTAATGTGAGGGCACACATGTTTATTGTGAGGGCACACATGTTTACTGTGAGGGCACACAGGTTTAATGTGAGGGCACACATGTTTATTGTGAGGGCACACATGTTTATTGTGAGGGAACACATGATTATCATTAGGACACATATGTTTATTGTGAGGGCATACATGCTTATTGTGAGGACACATATGTTTACTGTGAGGGCACACATGTTTGAGGGCACACATGTTTATTATGAGGGAACACATGTTTGTTATTAGGACACACATGTTTATTGTGAAGGGACACATGTTTATTATAAATGCACACATGTTTGTTGGGAGGGCACACATGTTTATTATGAGGTCACACATGTTTATTGTGAAGGCAAACATGTTTAATGTAAGGGCACACATGTTTTTTGTGAGGGCACACATGTTTATTGTGAGGGAACACATGTTTATTATTAGGACACACATGTTTATTGTGAGGGAAAATATGTTTATTATGAGGGCACACATGTTTATTGTGAGTGCACACATGTTTATTGTGAGGGCACACATGTTTATTATGAATGCACACATGTTTATTTGAGGGCACACATGTTTATTATGAGGGCACACATGTTTCTTATAAATGCACACATATTTATTGTGAGGGCACACATGTTTATTATAAATGCACACATATTTATTGTGATGGCACACATGTTTATTGTGAGGGCACACAGGTTTAATGTGAGGGCACACATGTTTATTGTGAGGGCACACATGTTTACTGTGAGGGCACACAGGTTTAATGTGAGGGCACACATGTTTATTGTGAGGGCACACATGTTTATTGTGAGGGAACACATGTTTATTATGAGGGAACACATGTTTATTATTAGGACACACATGTTTATTGTGAGGGAAAATATGTTTATTATGAGGGCACACATGTTTATTGTGAGTGCACACATGTTTATTGTGAGGACACACATGTTTATTATGAGGACACACATGTTTATTGTGAGGGCACACATGTTTAATGTGAGGGCACACATGTTTTTTGTGTGGGCACACATGTTCACTGTGAGGGCACACATGTTTTAGGGCACACATGTTTATTATGAGTGAACACATGTGTGTTATTAGGACACAAATGTTTATTGTGAGAGAACATATGTTTATTATGAGGGCACACATGATTATTGTGAGGGCACACATGTTAATTATGAGGGCACATATGTTTATTGTGAGGGTACACATGTTTATTATGAGGGCACACATGTTCATTGTTTATTGTGAGGGCACACATGTTTATTGTGAGGGCTCACTTGTTTATTGTAAATGCACACATATTTATTGTGATGGCATACATGTTTATTGTGAGGGCACACATGTTTATTATGAGGGCACACATGTTCATTGTTTATTGTGAGGACACACATGTTTATTGTGAGGGCACATATGTTTATTTTGAGGGTACACATGTTTATTATGAATGCACACATGTTTATTTGAGGGCACACATGTTTATTATGAGGGCACACATGTTTCTTATAAATGCACACATATTTATTGTGAGGGCACACATGTTTATTATAAATGCACACATATTTATTGTGATGGCACACATGTTTATTGTGAGGACACCCATGTTTATTGTGAGGCACACATGTTTATTGTGAGGACACACATGTTTATTGTGAGGGAACTTATGTTTATTATTAGGACACACATGTTTATTGTGAGGGCACATATGTTTATTATGAGGGCACACTTGTTCATTGTTTATTGTGATGGCACACATGTTTATTGTGAGGGCACACATATATATTATTAAGACACATTTGTTTATTTTGAGGGCACACATGTTTATTATGAGGGCACACATGTTTATGATGAGGGCTCACATGTTTATTATATATGCACACATATTTATTGTGATGGCATACATGTTTATTGTGAGGGCACACATGTTTATTTTGAGGGCACACATGTTTATTGTGAGGTCCCACATGTTTATTATAAATGCACATATATTTATTATAAATGCACACATGTTTATTGTGAGGGCACACATGTTTATTATGAGGGCACACATGTTTATTATGAGGGCACACATGTTTATTGTAAATGCACACATATTTATTGTGCGGGCACACATGTTTATTGTGAGGGCACACATATTTATTATGAGGGCAAACTTGTGTATTGTGAGGCCACAAATGTTTATTGTGAGGGCACACATGTTTATTATAAGGGCACACATGTTTATTATGAGGACACAGATGTTTATTGTGAGGGCACATATTCTTATTGTGAGGGCACACATGTTTATTATGAATGCACACATATTTATTGTGAGGGCACACATGTTTATTATAAATGCACACATGTTTATTGTGAGGGCACACATGTTTATTATGAGGGCACACTTGTTTATTATGAATGCACACATGTTTATTGTGAGGACACCCACGTTTATTGTGAGGGCACACATGTTTAATGTGAGGACAGACATGTTTATTGTGAGGGCACACCTGTTTACTGTGAGGGCACATATGTTTGAGGGCACACATGTTTATTATGAGGGAACAAATGTTTATTATTAGGACACAAATATTTATTGTGAGGGAACATATGTTTATTATGAGGGCACAATGTTTATTGTTTGGGCACACATGTTTATTATGAGGGCACACATGTTTATTATGAGGGCACACATGTTTATTATGAGGGCACAAATGTTTATTATGAGGGCTCACATGTTTATTATAAATGCACACATATTTATTGCGATGGCACACATGTTTATTGTGAGGGCACCCATGTTTATTTTGAGGGCACACATGTTTATTGTGAGGGCACACATGTTTATTATAAATGCACACATGTTTATTATGAGGGCACACATGTTTATTATAATTGCACACATATTTATTGTGAGGGCAACCATGTTTATTGTGAGGACACACATATTTTTTGTGAGGGCACACATGTTTAATGTGAGGGCACACATGTTTATTATGAGGGCACACATGTTTATTATGATGACACACATGTTTATTGTGATGGCACACATGCTTATTGTGAGGGCACACATGTTTATTATGAGGGCACCCATGTTTATTGTGAGGGCACACAAGTTTATTATAAATGCACACACGTTTATTGTGAGGGCACACATATTTATTATGAGGGCACACATGTTTATTATGAATGCACACATATTTATTGTGAGGGCACACATGTTTATTATGAGGGCACACATGTTCATTGTTTATTGTGAGGGCACACTTGTTTATTGTGAGGGCTCACATGTTTATGATAAATGCACACATGTTTATTGTGAGGGCACACATGTTTCTTATGAGGGCACACATGTTCATTGTTTATTGTGAGGGCACACATGTTTATTGTGAGGGCTCACATGTTTATTTTGAATGCACACATGTTTATTGTGAGGGAACACATGTTCATTGTTTATTGTGAGGGCACACATGTTTATTATTAGGACACATATGTTCATTGTGAGGGCACACATGTTTATTATGAGGGAACACATGTCTACTATGAGGGCACACGTGTTTATTGTGAGGGCACGCATGTTTATTATTAGGACACATATGTTATGTGAGGGCACACATGTTTATTATGAGGGAACACATGTTTATTATTAGGACACACATTTTTATTGTGAGGGCACTCATGCTTATTGTGAGGGCACACATGTTTATTATGAATGCACACATATTTATTTTGAGGGCACACATGTTTATTATGAGAGCACACATGTTCATTGTTTATGTGAGGGCACACATGTTTATTGTGAGGGCTCACATGTTTATTATAAATGCACACAAGTTTATTTTGAGGGCACACATGTTTATTATTAGGACATGCATGCTAATTGTGAGGGCACACATATTTATTATTAGGGCACACATGTTTATTGTGAGGGCTCACATGTTTATTATTAGGACACATACGTTTTGTGAGTGCACACATGTTTATTATGAAGGACCAATGTTTATTATAGGACACACATGTTTATTGGGAGGGCAAACATGCTTATTGTGAGGGCACTCATGTTTATTTCGAATGCACAAATATTTATTGTGAGGGCACACATGTTTATTATGAGGGCACACATGTTCATTGTTTATTGTGAGGGCACACATGTTTATTGTGAGGACTCACATGTTTATTATAAATGCACACATGTTTATTGTAGGGCACACATGTTTATTATTAGGACATGCATGCTAATTGTGAGGGCACACATATTTATTATGAGGGCACACATGTTTATTGTGAGGGCTCACATGTTTATTATAAATGCACACATATTTATTGTGATGGCACACATGTTCATTGTGAGGGCACCCATGTTTATTTTGACGGCACACATGTTTACTTTGAGGACTCACATGTTTATTATAAATGCACACATATTTATTATAAATGCACACATTCTTATTGTGAGGGCACACATGTTTATTATGAATGCACACATATTTATTGTGAGGGCACACATGTTTATTATAAATGCACATATGTTTATTGTGAGGGCACACATGTTTATTATGAGGGCACACTTGTTTATTATGAATGCACACATATTTATTGTGAGGACACCCATGTTTATTGTGAGGGCACACATGTTTAATGTGAGGACAGACATGTTTATTGTGAGGGCACACATGTTTATTGTGAGGGCACACATGTTTATTGTGAGGGCACACATGTTTACTGTGAGGGAACATATGTTTGAGGGCACATATGTTTATTATGAGGGAACACATGTTTATTATTAGGACACAAATGTTTATTGTGAGGGTACATATGTTTATTATGTGGGCACACATGTTTATTGTTTGGTCACACATGTTTATTATGAGGGCACACATGTTTATTATGAGGGCACACATGTTCATTGTTTATTGTGAGGGCACACTTGTTTATTGTGAGGGCTCACATGTTTATGATAAATGCACACATGTTTATTGTGATGGCACACATGTTTATTGTGAGGGCACCCATGTTTATTTTGAGGGCACACATGTTTATTGTGAGGGCACACATGTTTATTGTCAGGACTCACATGTTTATTATAAATGCACACATGTTTATTATGAGGGCACACATGTTTATTATAAATGCACACATATTTATTGTGAGGGCAACCATGTTTATTGTGAGGACCCACATATTTTTTGTGAGGGCACACATGTTTATTGTGAGGCCACACATGTTTAATGTGAGGGCACACATGTTTGTTATGAGGGCAAACATGTTTATTATGATGACACACATGTTTATTGTGATGGCACACATGCTTATTGTGAGGGCACACATGTTTATTATGACGGCACCCATGTTTATTGTGAGGGCACACAAGTTTATTATAAATGCACACATGTTTATTGTGAGAGCACACATGTTTATTATGAGGGCACACATGTTTATTATGAATGCACACATATTTATTGTGAGGGCACACATGTTTATTATAAGGGCACACATGTTCATTGTTTATTGTGAGGGCACACTTGTTTATTGTGAGGGCTCACATGTTTATGATAAATGCACACATGTTTATTATGAGGGCAAACATGTTAATTGTGAGGGCACATATGTTTATCATGAGGGCACACACGTCTATTGTGAGGGCACATATATTTATTGTGAGGGCACACATGTTTATTATGAGGGCACACATGTTTCTTGTGAGGGCTCACATGTTTATTATAAATGCACACATATTTATTGTGAGGGCACACATGTTTATTATGAGGGCACACGTGTTTATTGTGAGGGCACGCATGTTTATTATTAGGACACATATGTTTTGTGAGGGCACACATGTTTATTATGAGGGAACACATGTTTATTATTAGGACACACATGTTTATTGTGAGGGCACACATGCTTATTGTGAGGGCACACATGTTTATTATGAATGCACACATGTTTATTTTGAGGGCACACATGTTTATTATGAGGGCACACATGTTCATTGTTTATGTGAGGGCACAAATGTTTATTGTGAGGGCTCACATGTTTATTATAAATGCACACAAGTTTATTTTGAGGGCACACATGTTTATTATTAGGACATGCATGCTAATTGTGAGGGCACACATATTTATTATGAGGGCACACATGTTTATTGGGAGGGCTCACATGTTTATTATTAGGACACATATTTTTTGTGAGTGCACACATGTTTATTATGAAGGACCACATGTTTATTATAGGACACACATGTTTATTGGGAGGGCAAACATGCTTATTGTTAGGGCACTCATGTTTATTTCGAATGCACACATATTTATTGTGAGGGCAAACATGTTTATTATGAGGGTACACATGTTCATTGTTTATTGTGAGGGCACACATGTTTATTGTGAGGGCTCACATGTTTATTATAAATGCACACATGTTTATTGTGAGGGCACAAATGTTTATTATTAGGACATGCATGCTAATTGTGAGGGCACACATATTTATTATGAGGGCACACATGTTTATTGTGAGGGCTCACATGTTTATTATAAATGCACACATATTTATAGTGATGGCACACATGTTTATTGTGAGGGCACCCATGTTTATTTTGACGGCACACATGTTTATTTTGAGGACTCACATGTTTATTATAAATGCACACATATTTATTATAAATGCACACATGTTTATTGTGAGGGCACACATGTTTATTATGTGGGCACACATTTATTATAAATGCACACATGTTAATTGAGAGGGCACACATGTTTATTATAAATGCACACATATTTATTGTGATGGCACACATGTTTATTGTGAGGATACCCATGTTTATTGTGAGGGCACTCATGTTTATTGTGAGGGCACACATGTTTATTATGAGGGCACACATGTATATTGTAAATGCACACATATTTATTGTGCGGGCACACACGTTTACTGTGAGGGCACACATGTTTATTGTAAATGCACACATATTTATTGTGCGGGCATACATGTTTATTGTGAGGGCACACATATTTATTGTGAGGGCACACTTGTGTATTGTGAGGCCACACATGTTTATTGTGAGGGCACACATGTTTATTATGAGGGCACACATATTTATTGTGAGGGCACACATGTTTATTATAAATGCACACATGTTTATTGTGAGGGCACACATGTTTATTATGAGGGCACACATGTATATTATGAATGCACACATATTTATTGTGAGGGCATACATGTTTATTATGAGGGCACACATGTTCATTGTTTATTGTGAGGGTACATATGTTTATTGTGAGGGCTCACATGTTTATGATAAATGCACACATGTTTATTGTGAGTGCACACATGTTCATTATGAGGGCACACATGTTCATTGTTTATTGTGAGGGCACACATGTTTATTGTGAGGGCTCACATGTTTATTATAAATGCACACATGTTTATTGTGAGGACACCCATGTTTATTGTGAGGGCACACATGTTTATTATGAGGGCACACATGTTTATTATGAGGACACAGATGTTTATTGTGAGGGCACACATGTTTATTATAAATGCACACATGTTTATTGTGTGGGCACACATGTTTATTATGAGGGCACACATATTTATTGTGAGGGCACACATGTTTATTATAAATGAACACATGTTTATTGTGAGGGCACACATGTTTATTATGAGGGCACACATGTATATTATGAATGCACACATATTTATTGTGAGGGCATACATGTTTATTATGAGGGCACACATGTTCATTGTTTATTGTGAGGGTACATATGTTTATTGTGAGGGCTCACATGTTTATGATAAATGCACACATGTTTGTTGTGAGTGCACACATGTTCATTATGAGGGCACACATGTTCATTGTTTATTGTGAGGGCACACATGTTTATTGTGAGGGCTCACATGTTTATTTTAAATGCACACATGTTTATTGTGAGGACACCCATGTTTATTGTGAGGGCACACATGTTTAATATTAGGACACATATGTTTATTATAAATTCACACATGTTTATTGTGAGGGCACACATGTTTATTATGAGGGCACACATGTATATTATGAATGCACACATATTTATTGTGAGGGCATACATGTTTATTATGAGGGCACACATGTTCATTGTTTATTGTGAGGGTACATATGTTTATTGTGAGGGCTCACATGTTTATGATAAATGCACACATGTTTATTGTGAGTGCACACATGTTCATTATGAGGGCACACATGTTCATTGTTTATTGTGAGGGCACACATGTTTATTGTGAGGGCTCACATGTTTATTTTAAATGCACACATGTTTATTGTGAGGACACCCATGTTTATTGTGAGGGCACACATGTTTAATATTAGGACACATATGTTTATTATAAATGCACACATGTTTATTGTGAGGGCACACATGTTTATTATGAGGGCACACATGTATATTATGAATGCACACATATTTATTGTGAGGGCACACATGTTTATTATGAGGGCAAACATGTTAATTGTGAGGGCACATATGTTTATTATGAGGGCACACACATCTATTGTGAGGGCACATATATTTATTGTGAGGGCACACATGTTTATTATGAGGGTACACATGTTTCTTGTGAGGGCACACATGTTTATTATAAATGCACACATATTTATTGTGAGGGCACACATGTTTATTATTAGGACACATATGTTTATTGTGATGGTACACATGTTTATTATGAGGGAACACATGTTTATTATTAGGACACACATGTTTATTGTGATGTCACACATTTTTATTATGAGGGCACACATGTTCATTGTTTATTGTGAGGGCACACTTGTTTATTATTAGGACACATATGTTTATTGTGAGGGCACACATGTTTATTATGAGGGCACACATGTTTATTATGAGGGCACACATGTTCATTTTTTATTTTGAGGGCACACATGTTTATTATTAGGACACATATGTTTATTTTGATGGCTCACATGTTTATTATAAATGCACACATGTTTATTGTGAGGACACCCATGTTTATTGTGAGGGCACACATGTTTATTATGAGGGCACACATGTTTATTATGAGGACACACATGTTTATTGTGAGGGCTCACATGTTTATTATAAATTCACACATATTTATTGTGATGGCACACATGTATATTGTGAGGGCACACATGATTATTATGAGGGCACAAATGTTTATTATAAATGCACACATATTTATTGTGAGGGCACACATGTTTATTGTGAGGGCACACATGTTTATTGTGAGGGCTCACATGTTTATTGTAAATGCACACATGTTTATTATGAGGGCACACATGTTTATTATAAATGCACACATATTTATTGTGAGGGCACACATGTTTATTGTGAGGCCACACATGTTTAATGTGAGGGCACACATGTTTAATGTGAGGGCACACATGTTTATTATGAGGACACACATGTTTATTGTGAGGGCACATATGTTATTATGAGGGCACACATGTTTATTGTGAGGGCACACATGTTTATTGTGAGGCCACACATGTTTAATGTGAGGGCACACATGTTTAATGTGAGGGCACACATGTTTATTATGAGGACACACATGTTTATTGTGAGGGCACATATGTTTATTATGAATGCACACATATTTATTGTGAGGGCACACATGTTTATTATGAGGGCACACATGTTCATTTTTTATTTTGAGGGCACACATGTTTACCGTGAGGGCTCACATGTTTATTATAAATGCACACATGTTTATTGTGAGGGCACACATGTTCATTATTAGGACATGCATGTTAATTGTGAGGGCACACATGTTTATAATCAGGGCACAAATGTTTATTGTGAGGGCACACATGTTTATTATAAATGCACACATATTTATTGTGATGGCACACATGTTTATTATAAATGCACACATATTTATTGTGATGGCACACATGTTTATTGTGATGACACCCATGTTTATTGTGAAGGCACACATGTTTATTGTGAGGGCACACATGTTTATTGTGAGGGTACACATGTTTAATGTGATGGCACACATGTTTAATGTGAGGGCACACATGCTTATTGTGAGGGCACACATGTTTATTGTGAGGGCTCACATGTTTATTATGAGGGAACACATGTTTATTATAGGATACACATGTTTATTGGGAGGGCACACATGTTTATTATGAGGGCACACATGTTTATTATAAATGCACACGTTTATTGTGAGGGCACACATGTTTATTATGAGGGCACACATGTTCATTGTTTATTGTGAGGGCACACATGTTTATTGGGAGGGCTCACATGTTTATTATAAATGCAAACATGTTTATTGTGAGGACACCCATGTTTATTGTGAGGGCACACATGTTCATTGTGAGGCCACACATGTTTATTGTGAGGGCACACATGTTTAATGTGAGGGCACACATCTTTAATGTTAGGGCACACATGTTTATTATGAGGGCACACATGTTTATTATTAGGACACACATGTTTATTATTAGGACACATATGTTTATTTTGGGGGCACTCATGTTTATTATGAATGCACACATATTTATTGTGAGGGCACACATGTTTATTATGAGGGCACACATGTTCATTGTTTATTGTGAGGGCACACGTTTATTGTGAGGGCTCTCATGTTTATTATAAATGCACACATATTTATTGTGAGGGCACACATGTTTATTATTAGGACTTGCATGTTATTTGTGAGGGCACACATGTTTATTATGTGGGCACACATGTTTATTGTGAGGGCTCACATGTTTATTATAAATGCACACATATTTATTTTGATGGCACACATGTTTATTATGAGGGCACCCATGTTTATTTTGAGGGCACACATGTTCATTGTGAGGGCTCACATGTTTATTATAAATGCACACATATTTATTATAAATGCACACGTGTTCATTGTGAGGGCACACATGTTAATTATGAGGGCACACTTGTTCATTGTTTATTGTGAGGGCACATATGTTTATTGTGAGTGCTCACATGTTTATGATAAATTCACCCATGTTTATTGTGAGGGCACACATGTTTATCATGAGGGCACACATGTTCATTGTTTATTGTAAGGGCACACATGTTTATTGTGAGGGCTCACATGTTTATTATGAGGGAACACATGTTTATTATAAATGCACACATGTTTATTGTGAGGGCACACATGTTTATTCAGAGGGCACACATGTTTATTATAAATGCACACATGTTTATTTTGAGGGCACACATGTTTATTATGAGGGCACACATGTTCATTGTTTATTGTGAGGGCACACATGTTTATTATGAGGGCACACATGTTTATTGTGAGGGCTCACATCTTTATTATAAATGCACACATATTTATTGTGATGGCACACATGTTTATTGTGAGGGCACCCATGTTTATTCTGAGGCCTCACATGTTTATTCTGAGGGCACACATGTTCATTGTTTATTGTGAGGGCACACATGTTTACTGTGAGGGCTCACATGTTTATTATAAATGCACACATGTTTATTGTGAGGGCACACATGTTTATTATTAGGACATACATGTTAATTGTGAGGGCACACATGTTTATTATGAGGGCACACATGTTTATTTTGAGGGCTCACATGTTTATTATAAATGCACACATATTTATTGTGATGGCACACATTCTTATTGTGAGGGCACCCATGTTTATTTTGAGGTCACACATGTTTATTATAAATGCACACGTGTTTATTGTGAGGGCACACATGTTCATTGTGAGGGCACCCATGTTTATTTTGAGGGCTCACATGTTTATTATAAATGCACACATATTTATTGTGAGGGCATACATGTTTATTGTGAGGGCACCTGTGTTTATTGTGAGGGCACACATGTTTTTTATGAGGGAACCCACCATCATTATGAGGGCACACATGTTTATTGTGAGGGCACACATGTTTGAGGGCACACATGTTTATTATGATGCAACACATGTTTATTATTAGGACACACATGTTTATTGTGAGAGAACATATGTTTATTATGAATGCACACATATTTATTGTGAGGGCGCATATGTTTATTTTGAGGGGACACAGGTTTATTGTGAGGGCACACATGTTTAATGTGAGGGCACACATGTGTATTATGAGGTAACCCACTGTCATTATTAGGGCACACACACATCATCATTATCAGAGCACACAACTCTTTGTGAGATCACAAGTCTTCATTTCAACGGCAATACAGAATAATTGTGAGGGTATAAAGTCATTGTGAAGTCACACAGAGTCACCATGAGGGCACAGAAGATATTGTGATTGTATAAAATAAGTCATGGTGATGGTCACACATCATTGTGAGGGCACACAGAGTTATTGCATGGGTACACAAATAACTGTGAGGACACAAAACGAAACTGTGAATGGAATAAGTATCCTGGGGAGAGCATGGTCACAAAGAGTCATTGTGAGAGGCCCACAAAGGCATTGTGCAGGTTACACAGAATTATTTTGATGGCACACAAGTCAGTCTGAGACTATTAAAAGTCACTGTCAAGATTACACTTAATTTTGAGCATACACAATTGTCACTATGAATGTCACACAGAGTCATCATGAGGGCATTCAGAGGCATTATTGCTACACACCAGTCATTGTGAAGGTCACAAACAGTCATTGTAAATATTAAAAAGAATACTATAAAGTTCAGAAAAAGTCATTGCATAGGGATACAAATGTATTGTAAGGGTACACAATGCCATTATGTGGGTCACACAGAGTCATTGTGATGGTCCACAGAGTCATTACAAGGGGTCACAAAGTTATTGTGAATGCCATGCAAAGTCACATTAAAGGCAGTCACTTTGAAAGTCCTATAGAGTCCTATCAAAGCACACATTCAATTGTGAGAATCTATAAAATCATTGTGAATCTCACATAGGCTTATTGTGAGGGCACACAGTCATTACGAGGGCATTCATTGTGTGGTACACACAAAAATGATATTATGAAGGTTACACAGTGTCATTATGAAGGTCACACTGTCATGGAAAGATCTACAAAGAAGTCACACCACATAAAGTTGCTGTTAGGGCACACAGAGTCACTGGGAGTATATACAAAGTCATTTGAGGACACACAAGCCATCATGAAGTCACAAAATGACATTGCGAAGGTCATATAGAGTCATTTTTATGGCTCACAAACTCATTCTGAGGGTATTCAAAGTAATTGAGATAGTCACACAGAGTCATTATGAGGGCATGAGTGGCATTGCGAGTGCACAAGATGTCATCGTGAAAGCACCTGAAGTCACAGTGTGGGCCACAAAGATTTATTGAGAATGGTGTACAAAATCCTGTGGAAGAGTTTGTAATCGTGATGGCACATAAAGCAATGGTACAACCACAGACTCACTGTAAGGGCAATGAAGAATCATTTTTAGGGGGATACAAGGTCATTGTGAAGGCCCACAATGTTAGGTGCCCCAAAATATATTGAGGTCATACGACATCGTTTTGTGGGCATGCAAGTCACTATGAGGGTCAAGAGAGCCATTTTGTGGGCATATAATCACACTGTGAGCGTCACTGAGTCATTGCATAGGTCACACTGAGTCATTGTGAGGGTACACAATGTCATGGTGAGAGTCATACGGTGTTAAAGGTCACACATACTCATTGTAACAGCACTTAGAATTATGTGAGCCTCGCAACAAGTCCTGTGAACATCACAGTGAATCATTTTTTAGGTCATAGAGAGTCAATGTGAAGGAAGACAAAGTCATTGTGAGGGCATAGAAGTCAATGTTAGGTAGCCACAAAGTTCTTGTGAAGGAACACAAACTCACCATGCACGCACATACATCAATGTGAAAGTCAAACAAATACATTGTAAGGGGACACAAAGTCATTGTGAGAGTCACACTGTGTTACTGTGATGGCATGAATTCATTTTGTTGATAAAAAGACTCATTATGAGGGCTCAGAGGTCATTGTAAGGGCATAAAATGCCATTGTGAAGGTCACACAAAATCACTGTGGGGGTCATAAAGAATCATTCTGAAGGGCATAAAAGTGAGGGTGAGGGAACACGAAGTTATTGTGAGAGCACAAAAGTCCGTTAGGTGCCACTAAGTCATTGTGATGTCATAAAACATCATTTCAAGGGCACACAGGTGATTACGAGGATCAGAAGGAGTCATGGTGAAAGCCACATAGTTAATTTCAGGACCTATAATCTCATTGTGAGGGTCACTGAGAATCATGTGAAGATCACAGAGTCAACATGAGTGCACTCACACTCACATGAGGTCACACTCAGTCATTGTGAAAGCAAAACTGTGTGCATGACAATAAGTCTGTGTGAACATAATACAGAATGACTTTAAAAGTTACACAGTCTTTGAGAGGGCACACAGAATCATTGTGATGGCATAAAAGTCATTGGGAGGCCACCAAAAATCATTGTGATAGGAATTAACACAGACAACGTGAAAGTCACTGTATATCATTGTGATGACACACAATAAGTCATTGAGAAGGTCACACAAAATCTCCGTGAGGTATACAGAATAATTTCGTGGGTATACAACATCATAATTAGGGTCCAGAAGGTTGGGTGTATGTTGTGATTGTGAGGGTCATACAAAGCCATTTGAGCATCACAAAGAGTCATTGTGAAGAACACATAAAATCATTGTGAGATCACACAGTCTTCATGGGCCACAAAGAATCATTGTGAAGGCACACAAACTCATTAAGAGGCCACACAATGTCATTGTGAGGCAACACTATTCTTTCTGAAGATCACAGAGAGTCAGTAAAGGTCACATGGTGTCCTTAGGAGAGCCACAAACGTCCTGAATGTACAGAGTCATTGTGAAGGTTGAATGGGGTCACTATGAGGGCACCCAAGTCATAGTAAAGATGTCTAGAGTTTTAGTGAGTGCACACGGAAGTTCATACAGAATACTGTGAGGGCATGCAAGGTCATTATGAAAGTTATACTAAGGCTTTGTGAGGGTACAAAGATTATGAAGGCCTACAAGTCACTGCACACAGCCATTGTGCAGGCTACCCAGAGTCATTGTGAGGGTCACTTGGAGTCATTATCACACAGGTTCATTGAGAATGTCACACAGAGTCATTGTTTGAGGGTACGTGGTCACTGTGAAGTCACACAAAGTCATTGTGAGGGCATGCATTCACTGTACAGGGCACAGAGTCATAGTGAAGGTCACACATAGTGACTGTGAAGACACGCTTAGTCATTGTGATGGCATACAAAGTCACTGTGAGGGCACGCAGAATCATTATGAGGGTCACAGAGAGTCATTATGAGGGCACACTGAGTCACTGAGTGGAAACACAGAGTCATTTGGAAAGTTATTCTGAGGCTTTGTGAGGGGACACAGAGTTCTTATGAGGGCACACGAGTCACTCTGAGGATGTGCAGTCATTGTGAAGGTTACACAGCCTCATTTTGATGCTTCAGAAAGTCATTGGGGTCACACAGCTATTATAGTAACACACTTGTCATTGTAAAGGTTACACACTGTCATTGTAAAGCTCACAAAAAATCATTGTAAATGTCACACAGTGTCATTGTGAGGTCGCACAATCATTGTGAAGGCCACACAGAGTCTTTGTGAAGGCATTCAGTCATTGGGAAGACTCATTATGGTGGGACAGGAAGTCAGTGTGAGGCACACAGTCATTATGACGGCACAAAGTTTATTATGAGGGTACATAGGGTTACTGTGAGGGCACACAATATCATTTTGAATGTCACACAGTCATTGTGAAGGCACACAGGGTCATTATGAGGGCACACAAGTTATTGTGAGGGCACATTGAGTCATTGTGAGGGTCAACAAGTCATTGTGAGGGCATGCAGTTATTTTGGAGGGTACAAAAATCATTGTGGGTATAATGCACAGTCATTTGAGGATATACAGTTATATATGCACACTAAATCATTCTTAGGATACACCGCCATTATGCCAAACAACATCACTGTAAGAATACAAAATGTTATCTTGAGGGTATACACAAAGTCATTGTGAGATGCACATAGTCATTGCAGCACGGAACATCGTTGTGAGGATAGGAAGTTATTGTGAGGACACACACAATCACTGAGCATCACACAAAGTTACTGTGAATGTCCTACAAAGTCATAGTGAGTGTCACCAAATTCCAGCTTCTTCAGTTAGAACCCTGTCTACCTCCACCATTTATGACAATTTGCAATACTGACTGTTGGTCTGGCTATGTTTCTCAGGGTCAGCTTCTGGGGAATGCTCAAATTAACTTGCAATGCATGGCTATCAAGACCTTAGCACACAGGCACATTTAATAACACAAGAATAAAATAACTTCAAAAAAAAAAAAAAACCTTATAGCTCTTTTTTCCCCAGAGGTCAGTAGGTTTGATCTGCTGGAGACCAGATGGGTAGACCGTGCACACAGCAGCACTGAGCCCTGGGTGCCTTTCCTCTCCCATGCCCCACTTTTCTTCTCTTTTAATCTCTTCTTTCCTCTCAGTTAAACTCTTTGGTCATTTCTAGGTTTTGAAACAGGATCTTGCATTTCCTGGACTTATTTTACATTGGCAGTATGCATTGCTAACAGTTGTCTCTAGTAGGAAGTGGCACTATGGGGAGAGGACAACAGGGTTTCTTCAAAACACCCAAGCCTGCAGTCCACCTAGGCCTTTTAGGCATGGTGGAGACTGGCTTGGCTTCTGAGAAAACCATAAATCCATCAGCTCTCTGAGAAAAGGAGCTTGGAGATGACTAAGTTCTCACAGGAGAGCTGGCGTACTCGAAAAGAATAACATCTGCCTGCTTTCATTGCCACCACCGTGAAGGGATCTGAAGCTCAGTTCGCCTGCCCCATTTTTGGCTTCAGCAGGTCCTGTCTGATGTTTTTTAAATTCATTTGTAACCCAGTGAGGGTTGTGAGTAAAGTTCAAGTTGATCACATCAATCATCTTGAAACTCCATAGTGTTCTAGGAATTTCCAGAATCTTCTACTGTACCTGCCAGATTTCAGTAAGTTCTGGCACGTGGCCTTATAAATACAGTTCGCCTCATTCGGTCATATCTTAGCTACAGGAGGGTTCCCATGGCATCTCTTCCGAGGCTTGAGCAGGCTGGGCAGCAGCAGTCTCATAACTCCCTGCTGGCATCACATCCCTTGTGACTGATGGCCGCTTTCAAACTAGCCTTGCTAAAATACTTGAATTTTTAAACCTTTCCAACAGCAACTCTTTCTCTGCACGTTGGGTGGTCTCCTGAAGTAGGTCTCAATGACTGGTCAATGAAGACAGGGCTCTCCACTGCCCCCTTTCATTCCCAATGCTATTGGTTTTGTTTTCCTGTTTTGTTTTGTTTTTTTTTTTTTTTAATTTATCATTGTTGTTTTGAGACCTACTGTCTCATTATGGTTTGGGGA